>NW_021618558.1:0-1694 GCF_004785775.1 Grammomys surdaster | reverse complement strand
TAAGATTAAAAGTCAGAGAGACCTCCAAGGACAAGTCTGGCTATGCCGTAAGGGCACTGGGAAAGCAGAATAAAGCAAAGACAGACACAGTGAATGGAAAGAAGGAAGAAGGCTCAGAGCAGAAAGAGCAAGGGCAATGGAAGACAAGATTTTAGTCAGGAAAAGAAGGATCCCCATTTCAAAGGACAGAACATTGACAAGCTTACCTAAGACATCCATTTTGAAGGCAAAGCACTGAGTTAAAGCTCAAACTTCAAGATCAAGATAGCTTTACTCAGAAATGCGTGGGTAAATGCAGTCTGCCCCAGTAGACACAGTATATACACAGGATGGGGGCAAAAATCGCTCAGCACCTATGAATAAGGATGAAAAATCTGTCAGTTTTTCTGGAAATGGATGTACTTTGAGGTCACTGTGTTACACAGAGTAACGTAACCCAACAGAGACAGTTGCCCCAATTTTTCTTTAGATGCAGGATCTCAGTGGTTTGAGGCTGGGCTAAAGGAAAGGGGAAGTATGTGGGGACTGGAGGATAAGAAGCAGGGTGAGATAGAGAGTAACAGAAAGTGACAAAGTCAAAGACAAGTCAGGAAAAGAAATGTGGATGTTGGCCAGGCAGGGATGCCTCTCAGATTTCTTCCCACATTTCATCTCAACGCTTGGCAGGCAAGACAGGCAAATCTCTGAGTTTGACGCTACCGTGGTCTACAGAGAAAATTCCAGGTTAGCCAAGTCCACACAAAGAAACCCAGTCTACAAGACCAAGAAGAGCAAACCAAACTAAATTAGGAAAGAGAAAGAAAGAAAGAAAGAAAGAATAAAGAATAAAGAATTAAAGAAGGAAAGAGGAGAAAGGAAAGAAGAAAGGAAGGAAGAAAGGAAATGGATGGATGTTAATCCACAAAGAAAAATGAAAAACCTAAACAAACAAACAAACAAACAAAAACAAAAGGCAAAGCTGTAAGCAAATTCCCCCACATGAATAAAGTCACATAAACAGAAAACCAAACCTCTGAGCTTGTGTAAAGAAAACACTGGGAAGAACTCACTGTGTGTAAGTGTAGCTGATGGTCAATGTCAAAATCCAAACAATCCGATCCAATCACAAACCACCAAGTTCAATCTAACCACCAACCAACAAGTCCTACAGATCACCAAACGGCTCTCTGTACAGAAGGACACAAAACAGTCCAGACAGTGCATTATATGATCAACTGTCGGTCATTCCTCACAATGGCTCTCTGTGACATCAGAGCATCAGTGGCCACTCAGAGCTGGCACAGCCCACTGTGGCTTTTCTCACTTTTTGGTCCCAACAGGCTCTACCTGTTACTGTTCATTTCGCTGAGACCAGTGCCCTGACAAGAGGCACCTGGTGGGAGCGAGAACTTTATTTAGGCTCATGCTATGAGGGGTTTGCTGGAAATGTTGGAATTCCTCCCCTGGGGTTTTAGTCTCACGCCAAAATGAATGTTTCAGATTGCATGGAGACAAGATAAAATGGATTTGGAGGGACATCTAGAGGTTTCCAGAAGGAGAAAAACAAGAAATATGATCTCCCTCTGTCTCTGTCCCTGTGTCTCTGTCTCTGTGTATCTGTCGCTCTCTGACTCCCCCTCCCTCTCCCCTCCTGTCCTCCCCTCTGTGTGTGTGTGTGTGTGTACCTGTGGATCTTAGAGGGCTATATTGGGGAC
>NW_021618557.1:0-1460 GCF_004785775.1 Grammomys surdaster | reverse complement strand
AATTTATTTTGGGGATTCTGTATAATCCTCAAGGACAAGGTATTTTGTAAGAGGCCCAGGGAAATTTACAAAGATTGTTGAGAAGTGCTGTTGCTAAGACAAAGAATGATGATAACCTGTGAGCTTGCTGAGTGCCCTGACCACGGTGACTGGGGAGCTGTATTGGACATATGTTCCTGACCCACCTTTACTCGACTGTATCCCAGATGGGACAAGCTGCCTTACCTCAAGGTTTTAGTCCTCGAAAAGAAACATTATAATGTCTCTTATATTTTTCTTAAAGGTTACCAGCTATTAGGACTCAATCATATACTGGTCTAGAAATCCATCCAATATGGGAAATAACAGTCTATGTTTGGAACACTGGAACTGGACATTTTCAGAGTCATATTTGGAAGTTAGTTGTAATCCACTATGATGTTATCATAGCAAGAGATAAAGCTGGGACAGGATCTGGATTTCAAACAAGAGTTAGTACATATTTTAAGGCTCTTTTAATTGCCAGGCAAAAATTGGTTTTGTCTTTTCTACAGTATTTATTATAAGTTGCATTGACTGTATAATTTCAAATTGTGTTAGTGTGTTGAAACCTGGCATGTCTGTTATGGGGGTCTATCAACCAGCTTTTATCTTACTGTCCTGAGTATTAGAAAACCTTGTTTTGCTGAATGAAGTGTCAAAGTGCTGGAAGAAGTGAGTTAGGCTTTAAGCAGAAGCAAGAGAGTAGCAGGCTTGATTATTGCTGGTACAACAGCTTTAATTTCATTAACTGCTTACACCACTGCTTCTACAGTAGCATTGACACAGGAGTTAAGGCAACTATTGTTGTTAACCATCTAGCAAAAAATGTTACCCATGTATTGAGTATACACAAAGATTTCTATAGGTATCTGGAGCAATGGATGATGCTCTATATCTTATTCAAATTATCTGAAGGAGGTTCAGGGTTCAAGAGTTAGGAGCCATCGCAAGTGTCATGACAAATATCATTGGAGTAGTGTTACTTTTGAAATTCAAAATGATTGTCATTATGATTAGAAAAAAGTTTAAAGACAACTGTAGGATATTTGGCATAATCCTAACACCTCTCTGGATGTTTTAACTTTGCATAATGAGATTATGGATTTAAAGAATGCTGCTCTGTTGAGCATTGATGATGCAGATAATGCTGGTAAAGTTATCCATGGCCTGAGGTCAATGTCTCCACTTTGGTCAAACCTCAGGAATAGCATACATAGCTTGATCAGGTTAGCCCTTCTTGTCCTGGAAATAATTTTATTCCTGCCCATTGTGTTAAAGCTTGTCTCTAACTGCATCAACAGGCTATTAGACAAATTACATGACTTGTAACTAAAAATGGACCCCCAGATAGAGTTATTAATTTAACAGGCTGGCAAGCCAAGGACGGGTACGATTCTGCACAGAGCCTTACCAACCTAAGACATAATAAATGCATTGCT
>NW_021618556.1:0-9954 GCF_004785775.1 Grammomys surdaster | reverse complement strand
TGGGCAGAGATGAGGAGGGATGGATATATACAACAAAGCCAGCACCACAGAATGCTGACTTTGCCATCAAATGGATGATAGCCAATGTGTTCTTTAAACTAACTTTGCCCCTTCCTTCCTTCCTTCCTTCCTTCCTTCCTTCCTTCCTTCCTCCCTCCCTTCCTTCCTTTCTTTCTTTCTTCCTTCCTTTTTTTAAAAACAAATATTTATTTTATGTATGAGTACTTTGAAGCTGTCTTCAGATGAACCACAAGACGGCATCTGATCACTTTACAAGATGGTTGTGAGCCACCATGTGGTTGCTGGGATGGAACTCAGGACCTCTGGAAGAACAGTCTGTGTTCCTGACCTCTGAACCATTTCTCCCTCCCTCCCTTGAACCATCTCTCCCTCCCTCTCTCCATCTCCCTCCCCTTCTCTCTCCCTCTCTCCCTCCCTCTCTCCCTCCCTCCCTTCTTTCTTTCTTTCTTTCTTTCTTTCCTTCTTTCTTTCCTTTTCTTCCTACTTTGGATATAAGGTTTGATATAGCCCAGGTTAGCCTCAAACTAACTCTGTTTTAGCCTTGTCTTGTCTAACAGAATATTAGAGGAGCCATAGCATCTGGCATGAATTCTGGAGTGAAGGCACCTGGGCTTTGAAGTGGCCTTTTGTAAATAATCAGTGATTGTTAGTTGAGATTTTACAAGGTTGCTGTTCTGAAGGATTCTTAGAGCCTTTGCAGAACTTAGTCCTGAAACAGACCTAGTAAACCAGGAACTCTCTCACATATATCTGAGAATTCCTTAGGTAATGGTTCCTTCAGACAATCCCTAGATCAGATAAGAGGTTTTGGTATGTGGAAATTGCAGATGCTGTTAGTAAGTAGGACCCTTGAGAGGGAAATAGTCCCTACAGGTTAAGTGCTCATCAATGGCTTCCCTGCTCCCAACAAGGAAACTCCAGAGAACTCCTACAACCTGTTGTCAATTGAAGACAGAGAAGACAGGCATCCGTGATCTAAGGAACAAGTCTGGCCAGACATCAATCTGCAGGGTCTTGATTTTATACCTCATAGTCTGGTTTAACTCACACAGTGGTTGGCATTTTGTTATAGCAACGTTGGCTGCTCAAGACTGTCCCTTGAGGACTATCAGACCTTCCCAATGTGTGGAAGGTCAGTCAGCTTTCACTCACCTTTTCATAAGCAGGGAAGTAGCGGTTCCTTGCTTTGTCCTTGATCTTGGCAAGACTTGCTTCTTTCTCCCCAGGAGGAATGTAAGGGTGATGAAGAACAATTTCATCCAGATCTGCCACACCTTCTGTATACATGTCAATGCTGAAAAACAGACAAGCATTCTGCTAAAGCTCTCTTGCCTCACATGTTTTTGCTAAAGTATGTAAACAGTTATGATAAAAGTACTTCAACCCTGATGGTGTCATGGAGCCAGTCACAGTAATCAGATTTTAATTGTTGATTAGCAACCTTTTTAGATTTTTTAAAAAAAATGACAATATCTCTCTATGTAGCTCTGGCTGGCCTGTAATTTATTATAGTGACAGGCTGTTCTTAAACTCACAGAAGTTTGTCTGTCTTTGTCACTGAGTTCAGGGATTAAAGGCAAATGCCACCACATCCAGAAACATTCTACTTTGAATGACTTGAATGTCTGGCAAGCAGTTTTCTCTCTGCATCCAGTCTTTGGTGAACACTTGGCTGATTTTTTTACACTTTATTTTACATAAATAGCACGTCTGGATATATCACTGTACAATTATTCCTGAGCATGTATTTTCATTCCTCTTGTGTATTTATCTATTAATGAAAGTGCTGGTGACTTGATGTTTAACTTTCTGAGAAACGACTCACAGTTCCACAGAAGACTTTTGTTTGCATGGAGTGGTTGTATCACAGGAGAGAGGCGATCTGATGATTAAGGCCTGGCAGCGTCAGAAAGCCTTCATTCAGTTCCCATGAAAACCATCGTACAACCCTGGTGTCTCTGCACCAGACTCTATGAGTCACAGGCTGGCTGACTGTACATAGATTTCGATGGTAACCTAGGGTCATGGTTACCGTTATATGTCTTGTAATGGCCAGAACTAGAAGGTCAGGTCTTTGAATCCCTCTCTTTACTGTTAGTCAAAGACTTGGATTTTGTGCAAAGTTATTGGCTAGAATATCACTTCTAAAGATTAAACAAGCCGGGCAGTGGTGGGTCATGCCTTTAATCCCAGCACTTGGGAGGCAGAGACAGGCGGATTTCTGAGTACAAGGCAAGTCTGGTCTACAGAGTGAGTTCCAGGACAGCCAGAACTACACAGAGAAACCCTGTCTTGAAAAACAAAACAAAACAAAACAAAACAAAACAAAAGATTAAACAAATCTTTTGGAAACAGGACTCCAACATCTCCTATTCTACAACGACACATCTCTAACCCCTCATCTTCTTCCCTCATCTCCATGGGACTCCTCCTAACTGATGTCAGTGTATGCTCATCCAAGTACACAACCCCACTGTGTTCATGAATCCCTTGCCCTGCTTCTGCTTACTCAAGATAGGACCTAAATGATTCAGAGAAAGTCTACCATACAGGGCTCTCTCCTTCATGTCCTTCCCATAGAGGTTGTATTTGGCAGCAATGTAGTTGAGAATGGCTCTGGTCTGCACCAGCTTCATCCCGTCAATCTCCACCATGGGCACTTGCTGGAACATCAGACTCCCATCTATTGGATGAAGCAAAGAGAAAGAGAAAGTAGAATAAGTTATAAAGTCTATGGTCAGATGCACTTAAAATAACATATTTGATGAGATGACTGAAAATTTAAAAAGGAATTTCTCAGTAAAAATAGCACTTAATATTTTGTTTCCTGCATCTTTAGTGGCTTCTAAGATGTAGCCTATTATTTTACTAGTATTTTTATTTCTTACCATGAACCCTAATACTATATCTGTTTACAGGATGTGATGCTGTTACAGGATGTTTATTTCATCTTCATGTATATTTTAGGAAGAAGTTGAAGGAGGTATAATTGTACTGTCAGTGGGTTTTCTTACAATAAAAAACAAAAGACCTAAAGTTTCATGCTGTTCATGACATCAAAGTAAAGTCATGAAATAGCTTCTATGTAGGTTTCTGTGTGTTTTTCACTAACATCAAGGGGCATTGTGTGCTTTTCAACGAATACCAAGGGACATTATATGCTGGGTAAGCTCAGTGACCTTCACTCACAGGTGTTGGCCTTCTCCCTTTCTCCCCTTATCCTCTCTCATAGTCTTCCACATGACCAGTCTCATCTTTCTGTTACTCCTAGAATACAGTATTATTGAATCAGTTTGTTAAACCTGTTAGAACTCAAGGTAAGTGATTGACATATTTGCTCCTGGCATCCAGTGAGTTGTATGTGGATGAAGAGCACTGTGGGAGCCTGAGGTAAGGCAGAGAGCATGTGAAAGCAGAGATGAAACATCCATGGGGCTCTGCGGATGGTTTCTCAGCAACTATGAAGAGCTTTTCAGCTCCTTTAACTGAGAGATTTTCAGATCTGCACATAAGAAGACCCATGACTTACAATCTACCACCTTGTCCATCAGTGAACACAAGAATTAGGGAGATAATTTAATGTTTAAAGCTTCCACCAGAACCCTCCTCAGGAACATTTAGATCTGTTTCTTACCATTTCTTAACCTTGCCAGGTCATCCCGAGTTTTCAAAAATTTTTCTTCAAACTAGAAAACAGAAAGAGTAAACAAATCTTTATTAACTAATTTCACTTTTCATTTTAAAGGTCCTGTCCATCGAATATATGCAATAAGAAAGCCATTTTCTTTTAACTCGGTGTCAAGTACACAGGTGAGCTGGTTATGGGTTAAGGGAACTTATAGCAGATGTCTTATGAAAGGAGCTGTGGTCACAACTCATTGCTTCTCCTTATTGTAGTTGATGTCACCTCTCCTAGGACTGTTCCTATATCAGTGACTGTGACATGAGCTACAGGAATGCCAGTGGCAGGGAAACACAGACATTTTCTTCTCGCTATGCATTTGTAATATTTCATCCAATCCCCAAGTGTAATCAGAAGGAACAGTGTGTGTCTCCAGAATGGAACAGGGCAGGAGCCTGTGTCTAACACCCTGCCTATAGACTTCTACCGTACTTAACAACACTTATCTCCTCAGGAGCCCTGCTGTGGGTAAAGCACTTCCTTTTTCCTATGTTACTCTTGCAAGTAAAATTGACTCTCCTGGAAAATGGGGACACAATTACATAGAGTTCCTAATAAAAGAAGAAATTAATATCTCTACATTGTTTTTGCTATTAAAATCTATGAGTTCTGAGATGGCTTTGTGAGTTGGGTATGGCCTTCTGAATGTATTAGGTTCTTTACGTCGGCCATGCTACTGGGTATTCTTGTGTCTCAGTAACCTACTCCATAGCATGCATTTCCTTACAACGTCTGTTTTGGGTTGATCTCGAGACTGAATCACAAAAGCATGCAAACCACCTTTAAAACCACTATTTGTATATTAAGTACTCATCAAGCATACGGCACCGATAATATTTGTAAAAACTTTTCATTGACTCTCCATGAATGTCATATCAACTCTGATCCCACTCACTGCCCCGTCCCTCCATGTCCTCCATCCACCCTTGCAACTTTCCCCACAAAAAACAAACAAAATAAAACAAAATCTTGCTGTGGAAGCTGTGGTGTGTCACAGTGTGTCCCATAGCTTACTCAAATAGCTTTACTTGGAATCGTTCATTGTATTGGGTCATTGGTCTGGTTTGAGGCCTCTGGCTTCTGCTACACTGTCAGTACTGGATACTCACAGGGATTCCTCTCAGATATTCTGTTGTTGCTCTGTGTCATGGAGATCCTGAAGCTTTGGTTCTGCAGGACTGGCCCCTTCAGAAGCTCCAGAAGTTCATAGCTGGGATAGATGTTGGGGTTGGCCTTGTCTAAGCCCTGGATCTGGGCCTGAGTGGTGGCTGTGTTGTTCAGCCTGCCGACTTTTCTGTGCCCATGGCAACAGGGCCAGGTCTCTTGATTTACACATGCAAGAGGTGGGACCAGCTCTCCTGCTTACAGCAGACAGCACGGAGAGGGATTGGCCCTCTACTGCTCAGGCCATTGGGGCCAACTGTCCAACACACATGCCACCAGGGCCAGCTCTGTAGTTCTGCCCAGAAAGGATAGGTCCAGCTCCCACATTCATGCCCCCTTGATCTGCTCTCTCATGGTCATGCCCCCCAGAGTGAGCTTTACGATTCTGTCCCATCAAGAAGTGGGGCCTGTTCCCTAGAGTGCTGTAGTGGATGACCAAGGCCAGCTCTTACACATTACCTTGGTGGCAGAGTTGGTGGGGGCATCTCTCCCATTTGCTGCAGGCTGCAAATGGGGGACAGCTGGAACTTCTCCTGGGCCAATACAAACCAAAAGACCAACAAACAAGGGACTGGGTCAGCTCTCTGACACTCATAACCTTGGGCTGGTTTATCTGTGTTTATACCACCAGGGCTAGCTCTACAGTGTTGTCCAGGTTACGTGTGGCCCACTCTCCCAAAGGCTGTAGCCAGCAAGGGGTGGAGACATCATTAGGATTGTAAAAGATGGATGCATATACACAAAAACATATCTCTCAACTCAAAGGAGATAACAGAATTTATTTTGGATCTAAATTTGATTGGCTATGGCCCGAGAATACGAATTTAGATTAAACCAAGTTCAAATGTTTCAATATGGAATCAATTTTATGGCAGCAGAACAAAGAAGTCACATGTCAAAGGTGTTTTTAAAATACAGATGTTGAAAACAATATAGAGGTGGGTTATAGCCATGTGGTGGAATCTTAACTATAGATCTCTGTGCTATCTGATCACATCTCAACCCTTTGACTGGTGGTGAATCAGTTTTGGTGAAGTAAATACATTCCTAAACTTTTCATCTGTTTATGGGGTGTTAGGTCTGACACAGAGGTGGACAAAGAATACCTCCTTAGGGGTCTCAAGGTTGTCTATGATAGATAGTAATTAGCCTCTGAGTCTGTGACAGCCAAACTCTCCATAGTCTCCAACAGCCTCTGCAAAATTTGCTTCTTTTCAGGAATTCTTGTTCCCAGGTACCTTTTGACACTATCCCTTCTTTTTTAAAATATAGCTTAAACTATTCTCATATTGATGACAAATGTACTTTGTCCTAAAACCATATCCTATAATATAAATGTTTTCCTGAAATAAGTCACTGTGCTTGTGACGTCTGCAGGGAGCGGGGCCTTCCATCTGGTACAACTACAGTCGCCATGCATACTTCATAGAGAGAGCACAGGCGGATTGTATATAATAATACAAGTTGTTTGTAGGCAGAGCCCAAGGAGAGCCCATGGAAAGAGTCATCAAGGCATGGGACTCTTAGAGTTGACATGTTTGGTTGCACTTGTGGCCGTGTCTTGTGTTAGCTGTGAGATGGTACAGTCATTTGATGTGGGAAAGACTTCATTTCCTCATTTATAAAGTTAGAGGAAGTGTATTCTTTTTTAAAAGAATACTGGAATGTTTTCAAAACCCTCAGTACCTCACTTGCCCCACAGAAAGCAAAGACCATTATGTAATACACAGTTGTTACTTTCAGTAACTAGTTGACTTTCATAGAGTTCTTGGTTGTAAAATTCAGGACTTTGGGCTTATTTAGCATGCTCCATGGATCAGTTTCTTGAGGTACTATATGATCCCATGGTATCACACTCTAGAGACAATAAGATAATATGATAACACTTTGCCAAACATCCAGCCCAGGAAAAACATAAGGGTTAGAAAGTGGTCATCTCAGGAGGGTGGGCAAGGTGAGATGGGCCTGGAGTGTGATGCTGATGATGATGGGGAGGATGGATGTGGTGATAATGACCATCCTGTGGATACAGAAGTTCTGAGCCAGGGGTTCCAGGCCACTTGTTCTCAGCAGGGTCTTCAGTCAGGCTGAGAGGCAGGAGAGGGAGCTGGCAACACTGCTTCCTGCTCTGTCTGTCCTGACCTTGGAAGTCTTGAAACACAAGGCTGCTATCTGGTTACCCCGGAAACCAGACATTCATTTGTGATTCATTGTAATTGATCTATGATGTCTCAACACATTTTTTTCTTGTTTTTTCATTGAATTTGAAACATGATCGGGCCACACAATAGATTCATTTCACAGAGTGGTTGTGAGTGGGTAGTAACCCTAAGCTTTGGAAAACACCTTGCTATGAAGCTGAGGGGGCAGTAGAAGCTCAGGTGAAAGATAAGACCTCATATGAGTAGCCCTCACTTTCTTACCACTACCTCCCAGGGACAAGAGCTCTTGGCAGTTTTCTTGTGTTCTTTTCTTGGAAAATTGGTCACCCATTTGTGGGATCCTTCTGCCTGGAGAAAGCAGTGCTCAACTGAATCACAAAGATTCTCACTAGATTACTGTGCAAAAAATTTGAAAAAAAAAATGCCTTATAGCCCTGTTAAAACAAACAAACAAACAAACAAACAAACAAAACAAAACAAAACAAAACCCCTTGATTCCCTGTCTCATATTGTGAAAGAAAAATTTCTAAAAAGAAGCTGTGTCTCACTGTGAACCAAAAACCTCTGGAGGAGTCTGTCTGCAGACACTATGGGAATATCAGTGCTCTGGAGAGATTGGACTTTACAGGTTTGCAGTCTAATTCCTTTAGTTTGGGCTAGCTTGAGCCTTGTGGAGCAGCCATTCCTTGTTCCTCCTTGTATCTAAACTAACATCTCATGATAATAAATACAAACCTTTTAGAAGCCTTTGACATTGAACATGATGAGATAATAAATGCCTACCAATATATTTTAAACTTGGCTTGATTTATTACCTTTATCGTTCTGTAAAGGTATTAAAAAAAAAAACCTTCTGAAAGATCTTTCATGTTGGAACATGGGTTTGGGGCTTGACATAAATCTGTGTTCCATGGGCCACATTAACTCACAATGGGTAGTTAGACAGAACAAGCTATCTCTTATTCCTTTTAAGATGAAAACTATGGTTATTACGGTGACAATACAATGTCCAAGGGCAAGCATTCCAGCAGTCTTTTATGACCCTATATCTCTAGGCCCAGAAAAAAATCCTGACTTCTCTAGCTAATATGAATGAACATGTTTCATGCTTAACAGAGGGTTTGTATTGTCTCCTGCCCACCTCATCTGGTGTATGTATTTTCAGTGTAATTACATTCATTTTCCAAGAGTGTATGCTTTAATTCTTTTATTGTTGACATCTTGGATGTGCATGAACATAAACAGAAACCTGTGGGGTTCTTCTTTGTGCCCCTCCCTCTCAGCAGTTGTCAAGTCAAGCCAACAGGCTTTCACCAGCAAGGCCATCCACGCCTCTTTTCCCATCCCTTGAAGTGACTCTCAGATCCCATGCACACTCACAGGCTCTATATCAATGCTGGGTCAACCACACACCGTGCAAAGGTACTCTCATAGCTTATAGCAGAGTTTCAAAGTTATTCCTGCACAGAGAATGTATAGATTAAAAACTGGGCAGCAGGAGAGGAACCATAGTGGGACATTTAGGAACAGAGGCAGGAATGTTCCTTTAAAGCTGAAAACAAGGCCCTTAACATGGAAGCATCTTTCATTTGTAGAGAGGAATATCCCGCTCCAGTTTCTACTTTCAGGAATGTAAAACAGCTGGGTGTGGTGGCATGTGCCTGTGGTCTGAGATCTCATGTAAAACAGCTGGGTGTGGTGGAGCCTGCCTGTGATCCCAGAGCTGGAGAAGCACAGATGTTTCCTGGCCAACAAACCTAGCCTACTTGGCAAGCTCCAGGCCAGCGAAAGCACTTGTTTAAAGCAAAGTAAAACAAAACAAACAAAAACCAAACCAAGCCAAACCAATCAATGGTGACTGGCACCTGGGAAATGTAATGTTATCCTCTGGCCACATATGTGCCTAAGCACATACACATATGCATCTGTACACCCAGATCCACACACACACAAATCACAATACATAGAATCTGTGTAGGAAAACAACTACAATACATGAAAATACTAAACATTAAAGGTCCTGAACCACATCAAGAAGGTGATGTTCGTGTTTCTGTTTTTTCTCTAAATGGCATAATTTCAGGTTTACCATTTTGCTTACAGTTTAAATTTAAAGAAAGTGTATAGTTTTGATGAACTACTTACACTTCTTTTAGTTTCAGATTTATTTTTATTCTTTCTCTTTTTCATATGTGTGTGTGTGTGTGTGTGTGTGTGTGTGTGTGAGATGTGTATGATGTGTGCAGGGAGAGTGGTAGAAGGTACAGATCTGGACCTGGAGTTACAAGTGGTTATGAGCTGCCACAAGTGGACACTGGGAATCGAACTCAGGTGTTTTAACTGCTGATCCATCTCTCCAGCCTATGTTGTAATGTTAATGATTGATGATAAAATAATAATCTACATCACTTGACAACTGGCAGTTTTTATCTTCGGTCATTCAGTAAGACACTTTGTCAGTTCCTGTGAGGAAAGTGTTTGACACAAGAAGTTTCAGGTTCCACTTAAAATGACTCATGCAGAACGTACCTCTACTCCAGCTGCAGCCAAGAGCCACCGGATAGGCTCCATTCTTCCCCTGCCATCGAAGTAGTGAAGGACTGGCTTCCCCGCCATGGCAGCAATTGCTTGGGTTTTCTAAACAGGAGTGAAGCACACCATGCTCTTAAAAGTCTGTCCTATAGGGATGTCTGGACGACAGCTGCTAACTGAAGAAGCATCTGCCTTCTTGATGGCAGAGCTGGAGACATTCCAGGTCTGTGTTCCTTGGTCCAGATCAGTACACATCAGGAGCCACCCTCAGATTGCACCAAACCAGTTTAGTGTCTCCACTGGTTAATATATAACTTAAAAGAAATAGGATCATAGTTCAGAGTGGAGGATGATAATGTGTGGGACGTCATAGGAAAACAAAGTACCAGCAAA
>NW_021618555.1:0-3106 GCF_004785775.1 Grammomys surdaster | reverse complement strand
AAGAAGAAGAAGATGAAGAAGAAGAAAAAGAAGAAGAAGAAGAAGAAGAAGAAGAAGAAGAAGAAGAAGAAGAAGAAGAAGAAGAAGAAGGCGGGGGCGGCACACCGAAGAGGAGTCGAAGGCAGGAAATAATGAAAATCAGGCTGAAAGCAATCAGTTAGAAACAAAGAAACAATACAAAGAATGAACCAAACCAAGAGATGGTTCTTTGAAAAAATCAACAAGACAGACAAACCATTAGTCAAACAAACCAAGAGATAGAGAGACAGTCATTAAATTTTTAAAAAATCAGCAATGAAAAGGGAGACATAACAAAAACCATAAAGGAAACTCAAAGAAACTTTATATCTTAGTACAAAAACTTGCACTCCACAAAATTGGAAAATGGTAACAAAATGGATGATCTTCTAGACAGACACAACTTACTGAGGTTACATCAAAATCGGGTAAACTCTTTAAATAGCCCACAATCCCTAAAGAACTAGAAGCAGTCATTAAAAGTCTGCCAACCAAAAAAAGCCCAGGGTAAGATGGTTTTGGTGCAGAAGTCTACCAATCTCTCCAAGAAGAGCCAATGCCAATACTCCTCAAACTATTCCACAAAACAAAAACAAAACAACACTCCCAAACTTATTCTATGATGGCACAATCACCCAGACACGTAAACTACACAAAGTCTTGAAAGACCACTGAAGGGTGACCCTCACTCAGGTCACTGAGATGGCACAGACCCAAAGATACTCCAGAGACTGTCTTCCTGCAATCACATGAGTCAGGTTTTCTTATCAGAGCTCTGGGAGTATACGTGCCCCACACAGGAGGTAGAGGAATCGACCCAAAGGCCTAAAAACTTAGGGTTAATATAGGCAAGGGCCGAGGTGGAGGAACGGGGTTGCAGCACACTCACACACAATTGGTTGTTTCAAACGTCCACAGTTTGTGTTAGCAGATCCCAGGTAAGGGTTTGACTAAACTCATGGGACAGTCCCTGGTTCCTGTGGCCTTGGGACCCAATGAGAATGCTTATCTGAGCCAACAGACCATCTGGTTGAATTGAATTCCCAAGTACTTGGGACCTTTGGTGGGTGTTTTTCCAGAGGAGGCTAAGTAAAACATCATGGGAAAAGATGGGTGTTTCAATATTGTTCTCGTTCTCAAGGAATTTATCCTTGAGCATCTTCTCTTAGAGCTGGCCGATTCCTGGAACATTCAATTGACCTTTGTTTCTCTAGCTCTGCATCTTTTATGATGGCCTTGGGCTAGCGAGTTTGCTGACCTGTATTTGTGAATTAATCTTTCTGCTATATTAATTTTAAACTAAAGTAAAGTTTCTTCTTCAGTCTCAACGAAGGAAGAGAATGTCATAACAATTTCTCTGATGAACATTGATACTGAGATGACAAAGCTTTTAAATCCAGACTCCATTTTAGAAAATCTGACCTGAGACTGAACTCAGGTAAACAGGCTACTACCTACCATTAGTTTCCAAGTTACCCCCAACAATATTTGAGCCTAGCTCCAGTCTCTAGGCTAATCCCCATACAAGACCAGAGTTTCCAGCTTACACCCTCAACAAGATCAGTGTCTCCATGTTATTCCCCCAACAAACCTGCTCTCCAGGTTACAAGCCTACCCCTTGCCTAAGGACCACCAATGCAGAAGGGAGCAGAAATTAAGTTTATGATATGATTCCCAGCAGCATCCAATTATGTTAAAGGTCACAGGAACTTTCTAATTAGATGATTGCACTTGTAGTCCCTACTTGCTGCTTACTATAAATCCTTCTCCAAAAGACATTTGAAGCTCTACTCTGCCAAAAAACATCATGTGTGATGGTGGTGAATTGGGGTGGGGAAGCTAGACCAAATAGAATAAACACCCAGTTCTGAGTTGCAACGCTTGGTGCTTGTGTGTTTTGGGGGATCACTAACATTTCACTGATACAACAGTATAAAAATACTCAATAAAATTCTCACAAACCAAATTCAGGAACGCATCAAAGATATCATCGATCAAAATCAAGTAGGCTTCATTTCAAGGATGCAGGAATGATTCAATACAGAAATTTTATCAAAGTAATCCACCATATAAACAAGCTGAAAACATATATCACATGATTATCTTATTAGAGACTGAATAATCCTTTGAAAATATATGATACCCGTTCATTTCAAAGATATTAGAGATGTCATGGACACAGGGTACATTCTGAACACAGTCAAAGAAATATACAGCAAGTCAAGAACCAAAATCAAACTAAATGGGGAAAAATTTAAATATTTCCATAAAGTCAGGGACAAGACAAGGCTGCCTACTCTGTTGTGATCTATTCAATCTAGTTCTTGAAGTTCTAGCCAAAGCAATAAGACAACTAAAGGAGATCAAGAGGATACAAATATGAAAGTAAGAAGTCAAGGTACTGTTATTTTTGAAGAACTTGAAGAAGATATCAGAAGATGGAAATATCTCCCAGGTTCATGGATAGATAGGATTCACATGGTGGAACTGGCCATCTTACCAAAAGCAATCTACAGATTCAATGTAATCCCAGTCAACTTCCAAAACAACTTTATTATAGAACCTTGAAAGAGCAATTGTCATGTTCACATGGAAAAACAGAACCCCAGGATAGCGAAAACAGTCCCTAACAATAATAGAACACTGGGAGAAATCACCACCTCTGACCTCAATCTGTGCTACAGAGTAATAGTGATATAATACTGCAGGGTATTGGTACAGAATATTAACCAATGGAATTGAATCAAAGACCCAGATATAAATCCACATATCTATAGACACTTGATATTTGATAAAGAAGCCAAATTCCTTAGTCATCTAAGAAATGTAAATCAAAACAGTCCTGGTGTCAGCCCAGTAGGAGACCAGCAGTCTGTGTGTCTTCTCTAGAACTATTCTTGCACTGAGAGCCACTGGTTTCTTCTCAAGAGGTCAGTCAAGTTTTCCTATAAAATTATCATCTCTGTGGCAGGACCCTGTTTTCCTGTATCAGAGGTTTCTTGATTTTACCACTTTTTTTTATAGGCTCTGATTCCTGGCTCTGAGCACCAGGCCACTCCAGGTAAAGGAGACAAACAAGCTCAAGCCA
>NW_021618554.1:1453-5026 GCF_004785775.1 Grammomys surdaster | reverse complement strand
GCGGCTCACGTGCAGTGCGCATCTTTAGTTCCGGAAATGGGAGCTTCACGTGATGCGCGCTGGCCTGATCGGTCCTTCCTGGGAAAGACTGACAGGCAGGCTTGCTTGCTCCGGGTGACTCGGCTTCTGTGTGCCCTCCTGCGGTGGCTGGAGAGCACCAGGGGCCTGGTGTGACCCTGTTGCCGGGGCTAACCTCCACCGACCTGTAGCTCTCATTTCCCGGAAACGCAGATTCAAGTGCTGATTTGAATGTAGGCATGCTAGGAACAGAAAGATGTTTGAATCTTAGACGCATGCTTGGTTGCTTAAAAAAAAAAGTTCCCGGTGGCCCAATTCACAGTGGAGCCAGTATAGAATGATAACACAGTTGCAAAAATCTTGAGTTTGCAAGCTCATTAAGACACTGATTAATTTGAAATTGGGGCGGCGGGGGGGGGTGTTGGGGGAGACACTTTGGGAGGAAACATACATTTGTTTCCAGAACAAACTATTTTGTCTATTGCCATAAAAAAATTTCTGCCCTTGAGAAATGCAAGACTCACATTACCTTAGCACACTGACCTGAGCTAATAACTAATAAAAATATTATCATGGTCTTAGTATGAAAGTACATTAAAAAGAAAAAAAGCAAGATTCAAGAACTGTAAGAGTTCAGATTCTTGTGTGGGTCCTGCAGTCAGTCAGTCAGTCAGTCAGCCAGTCAGTCATTTACTAACCTGGCCTCAAGTTTGCCTGACTGTTCCCTGACTCGACCCATTTGAATACTGGGATGATAGGAGTACCTTGCCACCTAGCTAGTTAAATTTTCTTGATGAAATATGTTTCTAACAGTAGGACTAATCTAGTTGTTTTTCAATTGAGAAAATGGGAAAGCAGCTAATACTTGGAAACTTAAGACTCGTGTATTTAAAGCACAGCACATGGTTTTTGAAATTTTTCAAGTGAGATTTCATGGACTGACAATTTATGGAAGAAATAAGTAAGAGGAAAAATGAATGGTTTAGAAAAACATACGCAGTGTTTCTTGGTGCCAACCTACCCTGGAGTTCTTGGATCTGTAACTTTCGGGAGTACAGTCCTAGATACTTCTTTCAGCAGTTGGAGATGGCTATTTCACCAACAGTTAAGTAGCTGAACCTGACTTAGGGATCTGAGGAGGTTGCCTGCTTTGGTATTTTGTAAATAACAAAGTACACATTTAGTGAACTAAATACGTGGACTATGTTGCAAGCCCACAAGCTTAAGTGTGTCAGGGAACTAATAGCTCGTTCAGAAAGACAAGGAGTTGTTGCAGCTTTGGGTGAATGAACACCCAGGCCCCTGAAAGACCCAAACAAGGGCAGCTCAGAGGGCCTTAAGTGATAGGAGTCATTTTAGAGTCTACACACTGGGGTGAATATATAGCAGACCTAGCTCGGACTGGCAGCAGTATAAACAATGATGCAGGCTTTTTAACATTTTAAAGCTTAGGCCTTTCATCAAGGGCAGCCTTCTAGCTACCCTAACCTGACTAATCCTGGCACTACATCCTGCCTGCTGTGGGGCCAGCTCTGTCTCTCTCTGCTCAGCTCTGGTCCTTCTGTTTACCCCCATGTCTGCTGGCTGAATCCCTCACCTCTGATTTCTTCTCCCAGAATCCCTTTCTCTCCTGGAAAAGCCACCCTCTACTTCCTGCCTAGCTATTGTCTGTCAGCTCTGTATTACAACCAATCAGATACAATTCTAGATCAGATGAGGAAGAACAAATATTTACAAAATAGAAACCCAGTAATGGGCCATAGAAATGGCAGGACCAGAATTCTGCCAACTTTTAGCTCTCTGCTGGTACAGAATTAGCAATGGAAAACACAGAGACAAACTTTTACAGAGTGTACCCCAACATAAATATGGTGCTGTGACCTTACCTGAGATCTGTCTGCAAACCATCTTGTATAACTACCCTTGAATCAAGAGAGAGAGGGAAAATATTTAAAGATATTTCCACATGGATTTTTGTCATTTATAGGCTCTCACTAGGTAACTCGGGCTAGCCTCTGGCTCACAATAATCCTTCTCCTGAAGCTTCTCACATGCTGGGATTATAAACAGCACATGCCACTATTCCTGGGTCCCGGTAAGGCTTAATACAACATAGACATCAGGTCCCCAAAGGAAGCAGTTAATAAGGGAAGAAAATGAAGAGATAGTATTGGGGCCAAAACAATAGCTAACTTCTTTGGCAGTAACTCACTTGGTCATAAGTCATGGAAATGGGTTTGGGGAACGTGGTAGAGTTGTTGCTTGTTTAGCATGCACACAACCCTGAGCTCAGTCCTTAGCACCACATGAACCAGGCACGTGGTAATCCCAGCATCTGTAATCCCAGCACTGAGGAAGTAAGGGCAGGGAGTCTTAAATTCAGGGTCACCCTTGGCCTTAGGGAGTTCTAGGCCAGAATAGAGGACATGAAGGAATAATTTGGGGTTCTGGGGATGTAGCTCAGTGTTAGAGCATTTGTGTAGCGTGCATGAGGGCCTAGCTTTGAGGGGGGTGGGGAGATTTATAAGAAGACAGAAAAATTGATCAATGAGTTGATTGAAAAGGATTCAAGCCAGGCATTGGTGGCTCACACTTTAATCTCAACACTCAGGAAGCAGAGGCAACTGGATCTCTGAGTTGGAGACCAGCTTGGTCTACGTAGTGTGTTCCATGATAGCCAAGGTGACACAGAGACACCTTGTCATGGGAAAAAAAAAAAAGGAAAGAAAATGATTCAAAAACAACATAGAAATAGTGAAGAGAAAACAAAACTTTTCTGTATGTTCAAATGTTTAAAGATGACCTAGCTTAACTTTGTAGAGCTGAAACTTGTCCTCTGACAAGGGGGCAAATGAGTCAAGGAGACAGTGGTGTTTGCTGGGATAGGCATTGTAGGTGGGGAGGCAAGTAGGAGTGGTGTAGACATGGAAGGGGTTTCCTGAGGGCCCGGAACATGAGGAAGAGAAATGAGGGCTCGGGCTGGGAACATGGTGTGGAGCTCTTTCAGACTGTAGTGAGCCTGGTGAAGCATTTGGACTCTGTCCTGAAGGTAATGGGGAGGTACTCACAGGTTTTGTGAGGATAAACCTGAGGGGTGTTGTAGACCTCTCGAGAGCATCCAGGAAGACTCCTTGGGTCAGGATACCAATAGGTTCTAGCAGAAGACGGAAAGAACTCGGGGACAGAGTAGGAAGGATGGTCGAGATCAGTGACCACGTAAAGGCCAGGAGAGTGATGGGAGTTCATAGAGGCTGGTGTGTATCTCAGAGGCAGAGCATTGCTCTAAGGCTCAGCCCCAGTGGCACAAAATAACCAATTAGTAGAATCAATAAACATATCACAGTCCCTAGGAGAAGAAGATATGTAGATCTTGGGTTTAAGACTAGCCTGGGCCGCACTTTGACACTCTATCTCCAAAAGTGACAGGGTGGTGGGGGTGGGGTATTGATGTACAGGTTAGACTAAGTGGCCTCCTTTAATTTGAGCACTTAGGACGCAGAAAGTCTGGTCTTAATAGTGAGTTCCAGACCAGCAGGGTTATCTCAAAAAAAAAAA
>NW_021618554.1:0-1353 GCF_004785775.1 Grammomys surdaster | reverse complement strand
AGCACCTTTAAACATGGCTGGGATTTTTAGGGTACCATCCAGGGCTCGGCATTTGTTCACTGCCTTAGTAACCGACAGCTGGGTGGTTTTCTGGAGACTGGTTCCTACACACTGGCATCTCCCTGTTAGTTCCACTGGGTTATGTTGCCCCTGGTACTTAGAATATTTCTGTTTAAATTGAAAACTTGTCTTAGTCACTTTTGGGAGAAACAGGTAGTGACAGGGACAGGCCCCAGTCCCTCATACATGCTAGGTGAGCACTAGACCAGTGAGTGAGCTATACCTTCCTCCACCAGACATTCTTAATAAGGTCTCTTTTCGAAGTAATGTAGGACATCATTTCATAGTTGCACTTGAGGCCTAGTGTGGTCATGCATTGCCTACAGTCCCAGTGGTTAGAGGCAGGAGGATTAGGAGTTCAAAGCTTGCTTCAGCCACATAGTGAATGTGAGGCCAGCCTGAGCTATATATGTGTGCAGTGTATAAATTGATCATATCCGCCCCTCATGTTCCCTCTGATTCCACTCCCCCACCCCACCCCACCCCGCCCCAGTGCTTCTCTTCTTTTTATATAACCCACTGAGCTTTAGTTGGTGCCGCCTGCATGTGCACGGGTGTGAGGGCATCTACTGGAGCATGGCTGTCTACCACAACTGTACTCCAGAACAGAATGACTGTCCTTCTCCAGCAGCTGAGTGTTGGACCAAAGGTGTGCACCGCCGCTGCCTGCTGCCCGCTGCCCGCTGCCCGCTCCGGCTGTACCGTTCGAAGGCTTGATGGAGCAGGTTGAAGGTGGACCCGGTGGTATATGTTATGATCGCAGGCCTTGACATAAGGAGCTGGGGGGATTACTGTGGCTCAGGAGTTTGAGAGCAGCCTGAGCCAAATAGGGAGACCTTATTACAATACAAAAAAGTTGGCTTCAATTACATCAAGTATGACTTTGTTCTGGAGTTACAGAAATAAGTGAAATAGTTGGGCATGTTTAATTCTGGCTCGTCAGAAGTAGAGGCAGGTGGATCTGTGAGTTCCAGGACAGCCTGGTCTACATAGTGAGTTCCAGGGCAGGTAGGGCTATGTTAGAGAGACTTAAAAACGAAAAGAGAATGGAAGAAAATGAAGTGAAATAAAACTATGTCTATGGGGCTAGGTGTGGAAGCATACACCTTTTAATACCAGCACTTGGGATGGAGAAGCAGGTGGAGATTTCTGAGTTAGAGGTTAGTCTTTGTAGCAAGACTAGTCTAGCCAGGGCTACAGAGTGAAGCAATGTCTTTTTTTGTTTTTTAAAGTTCTTGTGTGGTTTCCAAAGCATGTATGGGAAGCCAGTCTTGCCTACACAGTGAGTTCAAA
>NW_021618553.1:0-8671 GCF_004785775.1 Grammomys surdaster | reverse complement strand
AAAGAAAGAAAGAAAGAAAGGCCCATAAACATACAAGAAGCCCACAGAACTCCAAATAGACTAGACCAGAAAAGAAATACCTCCCATCACATAATAATCAAAACACCAAATGCACAAAACAAAGAAAGAATATTAAAAGCAGTAAGGGGAAAATGCCAAGTAGCATATAAAGGCAGACCTATCAGAATTACATCAGACTTCTCACCAGATACTATAAAATCGAGAAGATCCTGGACTGACATCATACAGACCCTAAGAGAACACAAATGCCAGCCCAGGCTATTATACCCAGTAAAACTCTCAGTTACCATAGATGGAGAAACCAAGATATTCCATGACAAATCCAAATTTACATAATATCTTTCCACAAACCCAGCATTACAAAGGATAATGGCCGGAAAGCTCCAATACAAGGAGGGAAATTATACCCTAGAAAGAGCAAGAAAGTGATACTCTTTCAACAAATCCAAAAGAAGATAGCCACACAAAGATAATTCCACCTCGAGAGAGGAATGAGAGAGATGGAGGCAGATGTTCACGTGTCTGTAGTAGTCAAAGGTAGTTGGTATATCTAGGTTGGGTATTGGGTTACACTTCTGATTGTATGGGCATCTTGTTACTGATCATTACCAAATATAATAAGCCTTTGGATAAAAAAAAAGATAATTCCACCTCTAATAACAAAAATAACAGGAAGCAACAATCACTGTTCCTTAATATCTCTTAACATCAATGGACTCAATTCTCCAATAAAAAGACATAGGCTAACGGACTGGATATGTAAACAGGACCCAGCATTTTGCTGCATACAGGAAACCCACCTCAGTGACAAAGACAGACACACTACCTTAGAGTAAAAGGCTGGAAAACAATTTTTCAAGCAAATGGTCCTAAGAAACAAGCTGGAGTAGCCATTCTAAAACCTCCAGCCTGAGAACACAAAGGGGGGGGGGACTCATGGCTCCACCTGTATAGGTAGTTGAGGGTGGCCTTGTCAGGCATCAGCAGAAGTAGAGGGCCTTGGTGCCTGAAAGTTTGGATTCCCTAGTGTTGGGGAATTTGAAAGCAGGGAGGTGGGAATGGGAGGGTGGTGGGAGCACACCCTTGTAGAAACTCCCAGAATTATATGGATTAGACATGACAGAGGCAGGCTGCCAGAAGACTAGATTTCAGAACTCAAACAAAAAATTATCTTGATACTAAAATTTATTTTGAGAATTGTATATTGCAGAATACACAGCCTTGGTGTATCTACTCATCAAGCAAGCTGAGCAGACCTGCTCAAACCTCTGATGTCCTGGAATTTCAGCTAGATGCAGTGAAGACACAGACGTCAGAGGCTTATCAATTTACTCTTCCCCCTGCCCCTCTTCTAATATCCCAATGCCCGTAACCAGCTTGAAGAAGTTAATGAAGAGTCGGCATCCCTATTCCCTGGGCTTGGGGACTGAGATGGTTAATATTGGGCTGTCTTTCTAGGGAAAAGTAGTGGTTTTGTTGGAACAGGGAGGAATAGCTAGGATTTATTGCATAGCCATAACCTATTGGTAGAAATCTGTATAATTGTTATTAAGCCGAAGTTATAATTTCTTAAATGGTACAAAATTTACTTTGATTTCAAATTTAAGGTTTTCGTTGGCACCAGTTTTTTATTGATATAGAAGTGAGATTAATATTGTTACTCTCATAGGCATTGTGCCTATATAACACATTTAGGAATACAAGGCATAGACCCAGTCCTGCTTTAACTCTTTTAACTGATTCAAGATGGTTAGCCTGTGAGTTAAGGGCCTATAGAAAATTCATGGCTCAGAGTTTATTGTTAGGGTGTTTTCTATATTTTATTTATAAATAGCTTAGAGGAGTTAACAGACAACAGTCCAGATTGCCTTACATGGATAGTTGGTTTTCAAAACATCAGAAATCCACAGAATTGATGTTACAAACATTTCTGTATTAAGGTTCATTTTGATTAGAGATCTGTCTGCTCCTGACAGCTTCCTGTCTTGGATTCTAAGAAGAAATTGAGCATCTTTGGAGTTACCCCAGTTGTGGTGAGACAGCCACTAGGCAAAAATTGCCTCTTTTCATCTACAGACAAATTACTGTCCAGAAAAGGACACACTTGCGGAATAGTTGACTGATTATATCTGCCAAGACAGAGTAATCAGCCCTTAATAATTCTGCATCACTAGGTCTGTCATATGATCCTGGGCCAGAAGGTTGAAGATCGGATGCTCCAACGTTTTGTTGTATAGGGACTGTCCAGATGTTCAGTGGTTTCTATAAATTGGCTAAGTTTTAGAAGCTATGCTTTGTGCTTCCCATAATTTCAGTTAATTCAGTCATTCTGGATTTCTGATGGGATGGAAGACTTATAGTCTCATAGCCAATCCCAGCTATTTACTTGAGAAAAAAGATTTGAGAGGATGGTTTTCAGCTGACATTCATTCTAAAGCCAAGAAAAAAGCCAGGTTCAGAACTAAGTCTTTTAGCTAGGAGAAATGACAGAGGTTCTGGTTAGTCAACAAAATGTTGGACTGGGTATTAGGTCTATCTTGTACCTTGCTGATACAAATTGGTATAGTTATGCTCTAATTGTATTTTGAGAGAAAAGTTTTATTTTAACAGGAAGGGTGATATGTAGGAGGAGCTAAGGTGGGAGGAGTAAGGAGAGGAAGAGGAGGAGTAAGGAGAGGAGGAGGAGAAGAAGAGGAGCTAGGAGATGGGGGGGGGGGACGTGGAGGCGGATGTTCAGGTGTCTCTGCCAGTCAAAGATAGTTGGTATATCTAGTTTGGATATTGGGTTACACTTCTGATTGTATGGGCATCTTGTTATTGAGCATTACCAAACTTATAAAGTCTTTGATTAACATTAAAAAAAAAAAAAGATGAGGAAGGAGGGTGATGGAATACATGTGACAGGAAATCAGATGAGGAAACTATCTGGAGGAGGAAAGGGAAGGGGCAGAGGGAAACAAATCAGAACTCTAATGACACATGTATGAGAATGCTGTAATAAAACCCAGCACTTTGTATGTTAATTTAAAATACTAATAAAGAAAAAAAAGCAAGAAGGAGGAGGGGGGATAGGATGGGGGGGTTCTGGGGAAGGGATGGGGAAAGAAGATGACATCTGAAATGTAAATAAATAAAATATCCAATAAAATAAAAGAATTTATATGATTTTAAGGGATATAGGTAATCTATAACTCTTTAAAGGATTCTCAGGAATAGTCTGAAGAAGTTTCTCAGGAGTTAAAAGCACCGGATGCTTTATCAGAGGACACAAGTACTCACATGGTGGCTCACAGCCACTAGCTACATGACTCCAGTGCCAGGCAACACACCCATGCACATAAAATGAATTAAATAAATTAAAAACAAGAATTTGCAGGTAAGTTACTAAGTGTCATTACCTTAATCTCTAGGGCCTTGGAGACATGTGTGTAAACTGTATGGACAGGTGCCAATGAAGAAGACAAGAACCCAGGGTGTGGCAGCCGTGAGCAGCTCTTCTGTGGATACATAGTAGGTGCCTAGCTCTCCGTAACAGTCTCACAGGCTTGGGCGCTCCAACGACACAGTTTTATATTTTCGCTGACTGTCAGCTGGGTCTTCCTGCTCACTCTCCTTGGTGTGTAGATGGCTGGCCTCTCCTCGTGCCTTCCGATAGACTTACCAGTGTGAGCATGTGTATTCCAGAGTCCTCTTCTTGCATGCACACTAGCACTGCTGATGTAGGCCGGTCCTGATGGCATCACTACCTCTTTAAGGACTCTATAGCAGGACCAGGGGATGCTCAGGCAGGATGTGCTTGCCGGGCAAACTCATGGACGTGAGTTCAGTGCCCAGAACCTGTGGAAAAGAGTCGCCAGGCCGTATGGTGAAACGGAACGGCCTGGGCTTGTAATCCTGGTACTTGGGAAACAGAGACAAGTGGGTCCCTAGGGCTTGCTGGCCAGCCAGTCTAATCGGCTGGGCAGGCTCTTCAGGTCAGTGAGGAACCCTGTCTCAAAAGACAACAGAAAGTCCTCTGGGCTCCACATGCAAATGTACTGTGAACACACACACACACACACACACACACACACACACACACACACACACTAAGTAAACAACTAAATGAGAGCTAGTGAGATAGCTCAGCGGTTAAGAACACTGATCTTCCAGAGGTTCTGAGTTTAATTCTCAGACCATCTCTAAAGGGATCTGATGCCCTCTTCTGGCATGCAGGTGTATATGCAGACAGGGCACTCATTAACATAATTAAACAAGAGGCATAAATGAATTTTAAAATAAATAAATAAATAATAAGACGCGAAAGGAGAACGAGTAAGCAAATCAGAGTCAAAATGTGCGCCAGGATTTATTTCAGGGAATTAAAGGCCCCTACCACCCCATTGCTTCAACTTCTTTCGAGTTAACCTCGGTTGAATTAAACTTGTTTCCTTGAGTTTCCTGTCAGTCCCAGGATCATCTCTGTTCATTCTGTAACCCACCGTATTCCATCAGCTTCTCCATCCTCCAGAGAAACTGGCAGCAGCGTAGCGTTTGGTCTCCCTGTCTCGCGCCCCCCTTCCCAAGCATGCAACGTTGTGCAGAGCTCGGGAGGTAGCGGGAGGTGCCAGAGCCTGGAGACCCGACTCGTATTTACCACAGCTCCGAAGCTATAGCGCGTTGTCTTCTCTGTACCTCAGGATCCTTCTTCATTCTATGCCAGACAACACCTGCTTGCAGAGGCTTCTTGGGGACTCTGTAAAATCACATTCTGTGTGTGGCAGTGTTGAGACGCTTGGTCTCCAGAAGCTGTTATGTCGAATCCTGGGTCATAGTAACCAGAGTGTTGTGGGGCTGGGGTGTAAGACACCCTGATGCTGTATGTAACAGGGTCCTTCATCCCTCAGCTGTGGGCTTGGCTGTGTTTTCTGTCTTTCCTTCAGCTCCATCCCAGGAGTTTCTCTTTGCTGTTGTTTTATCTCTGCTGTTTGGTTTCAATAAGTTCTTATTTCATTACCTTGGTCCTCCTCCTTTTAAATTTCCTATCTATGCCTTACTTTGACTTTCTTTTGTCTTTTCTTCTTCTTTTCCTCCCTCCCTCACCCCCTTTTTATTCTTTGTTTTGTTTCCAGGTTTTTAATTAAAAAAAAAAAAAACCATTTATTTGGGGATGGGAGTTTGCACATGTCACAATTTGGGGACAATTTGGGGAGGCCAGTAGCCTTCTTCCATCTTGTGAGTTCAAGAACTGAACTATGGTTATAAGGTTTGGAGGCAAGGATCTGTAGTGAGAATTTTGATGTCTTCAAAAATATAAATATGGGGACTGGAGAGATGAGAGATGGCTCAAAGGTTAAGATACTGTCCACTGTCTGCTCTTCCAGAGGTCCTGAGTTCAATTCTCAGCAACTACATGGTGGCTCATAACCATCTATAACGAGATTTGGTGCCCTCTTCTGGCCTGCAGGAATACATGCAGGCAAAATTATATATATAAAATTATGGGGGCTGGAGAGATGGCTCAGTGGTTAAGAGCACTGACAGCTCTTCCAGAGATCCTGAGTTCAATTCCCAGCAACCACATGGTAGCTCACAACCATCTATAATAGGATCTGATGCCCTCTTCTGGTGTGTCTGAAGACAGCTACAGTATACTCACATAAAATAAATAAATCATAAAATATATAACTCTTAAAAAAACAAATATGTTATGTGAATATATTTTTGTTTTAATCTCGGGTGTGGGATATGGGGCTGCTTCTGATTGTCCACAGCATCTGACTAGGATTTGTCTCTTTGCCAGCTGCAGATAGTTTACGTTTAGAATTCTGGGCACTCTTGAGAGGGTATAGATATGCCAGAGCCCTTAGAGGTGGTGGTGCGTCTCTCCCTGGTATTGGTGGATTGCTGATTGGAGATGCCCTGACTGTGAAGATTGGTCTTGCCCCAAGGAACTCGGTGCCCCTAATCAGCAGGAAGTAGTCAAATGGAGTCAATACCCCCTTTCCCCCTAACCTTCTTTACCTCCTACCTAGTGTTGGGGGCTTTGAAGGGTTTCTGAGGGGAAGAGTGGTAGGAAAGGGAACCTGATAAAGAGCCAAGAATCTGGTCACAAGTCCCAGTCAAGAACTCCCACCCTCACCTTACCCACTAATCCATCTTGCTTGCCCCTGTTTTCAGTTTTCAAGAAGCGTTTCCCTCGGGGCTGGAGAGATGGCTCAGTGGTTAAAGGGACTGACTGTTCCTACAGAGGTCTGAGTTCAATTCCCAGCAACTACATAGTGGCTCACGACCATCTGTAACGGGATCCGACAACTTCTTCTGGTGTGTCTGAAGACAGTGATAGTGTGCTACATACATAAAATAAGTAAATCTTAAAAAAAAAAAAGCATTTCCCTAAGTTCTTGAGACCTTAACAGTACACAAAGAAATACAGGCAACCGAAGAATCTTCCTAAGGAAGAGCGCACCAACTGGTTATCCATTATCAGGTGGTTCGCCCTGAAAACATACACGTAAATAACATTCAGTCTGAGAGAGTTATAGTTAGGAATATGTATGTATGTATGTATGTATGTATGTATGTATATGTATATATGTTATATATAATATACATATACACATGCAATGGCAATTAGTGAAAAAAGAGATCATGACTTTGAAGGAGTGAGGGGTACTTGTGACTGCTTGCAGGGAGGGGGGGAAGGGGTGGGGAGATGATGTAATTATATTATCTGAAAAAATAAAAGAAATAACTAAAAAGTTTCCCTGCAGTTGCTTTTGTTTCCTGTGTTAGCGGTGCACTTCTTGCATGAATTCAGTCTCATCTTTGGTGATTTCTTCCAATGTCTGGTAATCCTCAGCCGTGTGTTTATGTTAAAGAGGCCCACACAGACACAGAGGATCAGCAGCTCTGACTCCCACCCCCACCTGACCCCACCTCCACCTCCCAAGGTCTCCACCTCGAGCCTTCCCAGCTGTGCATATTAGATCTCTTTCCTCTTGGCCCTGGCAGTTTTCTTCAGAAGACTCTTCCAAGTCCTAGGAGGTCTGAAATTGATCCTGGTGTCAGGAATCTGGTACCCTAACAGGTCGGTGTTCTAGTGAGTTCAGCAGCTGATATGCAGAAGTTTTGCTTTTCTCCTTGCTTACCACTACAACCCATGTTTACACACAACCCTGCTTACACACAAACCCATACACACTGCTACCAGATAAACTAGTCCAGCCTGTCTGGAGGAACGGAGGTTTAAAGGTAAGTAATCTGCTGAAGCTCTGGGTCAGGATTCATACTGCTCCAGCACCATTCCTGCTGCCTGCTGCCATGTCCCTGGCTGTGGTGGTCGTGGACCCCAGCCTCTGGACCCATAAGCCTCAATACATGCTTTCTTTTATAAGTTGCCTTGGACCACAAAAAAAAAAAAGAGAGAAAGAAAGAAAGAAAGAAAGAAAGAAAGAAAGAAAGAAAGAAAGAAAGGAAGGAAGGAAGGAAGGAAGGAAGAAAGAAAAAAAGCTGGGCAGTGGTAGTGCATGCCTTTAATCCTAGCACTTGGGAGGCAGAGGCAGGCGGCTTTCTGAGTTCGAGAGTTCGAGGCTAGCCTGGTCTACAGAGTGAGTTCCAGGACAGCCAGGGCTACGCAGAGAAACCCTGTCTCAAAAAAACCAAAAAAGGAAAAAGGAAAAAAAGAAAGAAAGAAAAGAAAAAAAAGAAAAAGAAAAAAAAGTTGCCTTGGTCATGAAATCTCTTCAACAACAATCGAAAAGTAACAAAGACAGGGAGTCAGACACAGTGGTGCCCGCCTTTAATCCTAGCTCTAGGGAGGCAGAGGTGGGAGGATCTCTGAGTTCAAGGCCAGCCTGTTCTACCAAGTGAGTTCCAAGGCAGCAGGGCTTCACAAAGAAATCTTGTCTTGAAAAAAAAAACGAGAAAAACAAAAAACAAAGAGAACTTTCTCTTGTATGCACCAGTGAGTGTTACCAATTCAAACAGAGCTTGTCAAGATGGAACAGGGAGGATGAGCAGAAGACAGGGTGTCCCGGGCTGTGCTTCCTTTGTAGAATTCAGAAAGCCCTCATGCTTTAGTGAATTAAGGCCTAACCCCCACATATCATCTATTTATTATCTATTTAGGGTTTTGTTGTTGTTGTTTGGTTGGGTTTTTTGTTTTTCTGAGATAGGATCTCCCTGTGTAGCCATGGCTTACCTGGAACTTGCTGTGTAGACTAGGCTGGCCTTGAATTTACAGATACCTCCCTGCCTCTCCCTTCTGAGTGTAGGAATTACGGGCCTGAGCCACCACACTCGACAACCGAGGATAAGATTTTAATCTATCCAACACAGGCAGCTGTCTGTTGGATGTTTGTGAGTGGGGTATTGTGGGAATTGAAGAACTCTATGTGCTAAAACTGTAAAGGTTTTAGTAGCCTTCCTGCTTTGAAGATTATCTGCACCTCTGCCTTCAGAGCTGTTCGATGCCCACCAGTTTCTAAAGTTCCCTCAAGTTATCAGGTTCTAAAAGTGTGTGCACATTTTAGTGTCCTGGCCTCTGCTCAGATGGGCTATATTATTCTGCTCAAGCTGCTGTGACGGCTGCTCTTGGTTGTCAACTTGGCTACATCTGGAATGAACTAAAACCCGAGAGGCTGGGTACACCCGTGAGAGAGTTTTTTTC
>NW_021618552.1:0-1016 GCF_004785775.1 Grammomys surdaster | reverse complement strand
CATACCTGATAATGCTGACACTGAAGTGTTTTATGATGACAGGTTCAGATTGGTTCATGTTTATCCCAGTACTGTATCTTGTTGCCCCTCCCACCAAATAGCTCCTACTTCTACTCTGTCTTTGACGTGTATAAATGTATGTATATATGCATTCATATATATCAAACAGAGGTTCCACAGATGAGTCAGCCTTATTCGGCTTATCACACTATGGTAATTCTACCCATCTTCCTGCAAATGGCATTCAGAAGACAGGGAGATATTTTCCACCCACTGTACAGCTGGTTTTTGGTCACTGCCACGAAGTACAGAGTATACACACACACAAAGGCATACACAGGCCCTGATACCCAGAACCCTCCTGTAAGAACAAAGACAGCACTAGAAACAGGTTGGGCAGGATTGAGGGCATAGGACACATGGCACAGGGCACAGGACACAGGGCACAAGCAGTTCTGTCATTAGTGCCTTCCAAGGCACACACACACACACACACACACACAGCATTTCCCGAAGCAGTTTCCCTGGATTGTAGTATTTTTGCAGACTGCCAGGGTGGGGTGGCGATGTTAATTGCCTAAGACACAATGCAAGCTTATGCAGCAACAGAAATGCTGAGAAGGTCCTGCATTTACTATTGCAGAGGAACACATGGGCTGAGTGAGGAAAGCAGTTATGGAACAGAGGAAGTATTTTCTCCAGGAAAAGTACTTCAAGGGGGAAATGAAGTGACAAGCGGCTCTGTGTACCATGCACGGATGAAATGCAGACACTAGGTTGAAGGGAAAAGTAATTACAACAGCACTGGGGCCAGTGGTTCACCCCTGAAACAAACAGTCCCCTTTACTATACACCCACCACTCCCTACCCAGGATGGCTCAGTCTTCCCCCCAACCCCCGTCTCCATCATGATCCTTAAGGGGAGGACTGCTGAACAGTGAGTTCCAGCAGATTTCCATCAATCTTGGTCTGAGTTCTCCATGTGACAAATGAGGCCCAGAGCCAGGGCTTTCTCC
>NW_021618551.1:0-1323 GCF_004785775.1 Grammomys surdaster | reverse complement strand
AAGCAAGGATCCTAGAGCATTAGGTCCTAACAAGAATGAGCTACCCACGCTAAGGCTCTACCCAACTCTCCCCATCCAAAATGATTGACTTGTAAAGAAGCAGAGATAAATCTCTAGCTTCAAAAGGAGAAGTTGCCAAGGGGTTTCCCCTGAGTCAAAAGAGAGACTTCAAGAAAGGGCACCTCAGAAACAGGTGAAAGGAAGCAATCTGGTCAGCAGGTAGGCCATGGCAGTGCCCAATGACATCATGAGTAGTCACTTCCCTGGACATACTCTTGTTTCCAGGAGAACCCTAGAATCTTCTGTGATGTCACCAGTGTTGTGGTGACACCAACTGCCTGTGGAGTATTCCTTCAGAGCTGCTGGGTTCCCAAGCAGTCATGTTGTCCATGCTGCGCAGGATATTTCAGAGGGATGATAGAATACAACCAGAATCCAGACCTAGGCAGAAGACATTTCATAAACCAGGAAGAAGGATATGGCTCTGGGGAAGACACAGTGAGTCCTGGGCTGTGCTTGGGGGAGCTTCCTGGAAGAGGGGGGCTTGAGCAGGTCCTTACAGGAGAAGTGCTTATCATCTGGAGCCTCCACATTACTCAATGGCAGACCCAGAGTCAAGAATTTCTGATGATTAGTTTGGCAGAAATCAAGGAATTTACGAGCCTGCAGCTGCTTTGCTGAGAGATCTGAATTTCCTGCTTAGTGGCAAAGGATGCCAGGAGGAAGTTCTGTGAGCGTAACAAAGTCTTGCTCTCAAGATAGAGTGCTGAAGGATTTCATCCTCAATAGATTCTTTTAGCTTACATGAATATGTGATGCCAAGATCAGAGAGGGATATTCCCCTGTCATGTATCAGATCTCAGATATTTTGGGCTTGAACACACATGTTGTGGGCTGAATCACAGTCTCAGGTATATGTAGTAGTGTGTGATCTCTCTCCATGCAGTTAAGAAGCATGGATAGGTGGTGGCTTGTGGGAGATGTTTGGTGCTTGTGTTTATGTTCAATCTTTTTTGTGCTAAGCAGTACAGACTACATTGTCAGATATAAGCTGACACTGCCCTCAATTTCTTCTTGACTGGGAAAGCTTACGCATTCCAGGGTTAGTGGGACTGCAGCAAGGACTAAGCTGTATGTCTAGTGATGGTTGTTGGGAGCAGGGACGTAGGTGAGGAGACCAGCCTGAAGATAGCTTTCTTGTTCTTTCAGGAATTCACTGTGTCTCTAGAATGCCCTCTTTCTCTGGCTTCTGTTTAGGAGTAAGCATGGTTTCTCCTTTCCCTGTTGTATAACCTCTGCAAGTTTACTTGTGTTTATCTACCT
>NW_021618550.1:181494-204024 GCF_004785775.1 Grammomys surdaster | reverse complement strand
ATTGAAACATTTTTTATGTTTCCATGCATTAAAAGCCAGTGTTCTAACTCAAAAACAAAAATCAAACAAGCAAAAACAACAGATTACACATGGAGGCAACCATAGCTCCAGCCTAATATGTATCAGAGGATGGCCTTGTTGGGCATCAATGTTAGGATAGGCCCTTGGTACTGTGAAGGCTGGATGCCCCACATCCATGAAAGGGGATGACAGGGTAAGAATACAGGAGTGGGTATAGGGGGGAGCACTCTCACAGAAGCACGGGGGAGGGTGCAGTGGATACATGCTTTTCAGAGGGGAAACCAGGAGAGGGGATAGCATTTGAAATGTAAATATATAATATATCTAAAATAGAACCTATGTAAGGAAGTCATCACTGCTGTGGAAGATAATAATCATGTATAATTCCAGTTTCAGCGGATCTAATGCCCACTGCTGATCTTCTATGGTGCACACAGGTATATGCAGGGAAAACACTCACACACTCAAAATTTAAAGTTGCCAAATATGTCTGTGTGGATGAGCTCTGGAGAAGTTTACTCCTAAGCTGCTGAAGTTAAAGTGCTGTTTATTTATTTTAAAATTACTCAGATATTTATCTTTTTTTCAAAATTACATAGTTTGTTTTCCTTAATAATGAAATATAATACATACTTGTTAACAACAGAAATAATTCAAGCCGGGTGGTGGTGGCACATGCCTTTAATCCCAGAATTTGGGAGGCAAAGACAGGTAGATTTCTGAGTTTCTGGTCTACAGAGTGAGTTCCAGGACAGCCAGGACTACACAGAGAAACCCTGTTTCGAAAAAACAACAACAACAAAAAAAAAGATATAATTCAGGAAATAAAATTCTGTGATTATTCTTTGATCTTTTTGAAATATACAATCATTACCTACACATAGGTCCTCTCCAACACCATTTCATTCTCTGTGTCTTCTTATTGGTCAAAACTTTCCATCAGAGAATGTCTTAGAGAAATCTCTCAATTCACATGCAGCTGTGTCTAGTTTGACATACAATGTTTCTGTGATTTCCTTTAATTAAATTTAAGTACATGGACTTGCTATTTATATCTCACATAGATAGCTCAGGGAACCTTACAGGAACATCTCTATTCTAATGAAACTGGTGATTATTGTCTATTTCGAGTATCTACTAACTTAACAAATTGCTTCAAAGGCTACCACAGAGGTTACTATTTTAAAGTATTATCAGGTACTAAAACAGAGTGTATGCCAAGACACCACATATATCTCAATCTTTGAACATGAATTTGCTGGGAAATTCCATTTCCTTTGTACTCAGAATTTATATTAATCATTTATGACACATTATAACAATGTGGAAGTGATTAACCAGTTTCTTTTTAAACTCATGTATACATCCGTCCATGCGAAATAAGAAGCAAACTAAAGCTTATAAGTCTGATACTAAAGCTAACACTCTCATCTTAAGAATGACCACTGCTGTGTAAACAAAGCTCGAGAAGTGTAGCATCCCAAGTTTTCGCAAACCAAACACAGATTAAATAAAATTCTGTATGTAAACCAAGACCTCATGGCCTGGGAGCAAAGGGCGATATTTATTTTGTGATGATTATGTAGTGGTGTACTACAATCTTAATGCCTGACATTGTGAGTCTTTAATAAGCACATTTCCCAGGCCCATATGCAGTCACCATTAAACAAACACTCTATTTTGTTACACGACCCTATTGAAATGCCTCTGGCTTTACAAGATAAACCTGGTGAAATGAACTCTCCTGATTTAAATCTCTCAGAATACTATTCTTTTAGACAGTGTAAAAAATTAAATGCTACTTTGTACTGCATATGTAGCACCTGCCCAACACTCTGAATTCATGCTGGATTATAGGAAATGATAGATTTCCTTCTTTTTCATTCATAATGGAGTAAAGTAACATTTTTATATTCAAACTTCTAAATGTCAATGTTCAGACCCATAGACTTTTTAAACTTTATATTCAACCTCTCTGGAGGGAAAATGTCTTTCCAAACCCTCAAATCTTTGCAACTCTTTTTCATTAATCTCAATTAGAACTATAGTGATATATAGTATGAGGTTCATAAAATATTCAGATGATAAAATATTTATCAATTCAGGCTGTAGGGTAAGAAACGCTGATGGAAGCAACACAACCATGTACCAAGGAACTGAGTTGCTGCTTTTTATCTAGCTGTACAAAAACCTGAATTTTATTGTTCTCACTGCTGAATCCTATATGTGAAGAAGCATGCACATGTTTGTCAACTACAAACACTGCATCAAGTGGCCAGGAGAGGGAAGCATAATATTGACAGACAAGGGCAAAGTGGCCTGTTCTAACAGTTTCAGAACTTAACAAAATGAAGCCAGCATCATTTGTACAGATATTTCTTTTATCTGGCGTCCCTGCCTTTTAAAATGTCCTTCCCTGTTCTGTGGTATGTTCATCATACACAAGCAGGAATAAAGTATGAGGATGTTGTCCTTATCACCAATCATTGTAGTACTCATTGGATTTCAGATAATGTTATTGGACTCAGAGACTCTGGAAGAGTAGCAAATGCTCTTGACTCCTGAGCCATTTTTTTCTAGATCATAATAGTTGTCCAACATTACATAACTATAAGAAGTGATATTTCAATAATTAATTTTATAATTCCATGCACACAACCTGTAAACTTTTTATGTAAATTTATTTTTCATTTTATTTATTAACTTATTTTTAAATTGTTTTATTAATTTACATTCCAAATGATGCCCCTCTTCCTGGTTCCCTGTCCAAGAGTTCTTCACATTATTGCCCCTCCCTTCTGCCTATGAGAGGATGCTCCCACCACCCTTTCCAGGCATCCATCCCCTTTATTTCTTCACCTCTACCTCACTATCCCCATTTTCCTTCCCTGGAGATTCAAGTCTCCATATTATTAGGCATATCCTCTTCCACTGAAGCCAGACAAGGCAGTCCTCTTCTACTTGGGTGAAGGTAGCATGAACAAGCCCTTGTAAGGTCTTTTGTTGGTCGCTTCATCTCTGGCAGCACCTAGGTGCCTGGGTTAGTTGATGGTATTGGTCTTCCTATGGGATTGCCATCTCCTTCATCTCTTTCAATTCGTCCCCCAACTCTTCCATAGGAGTCCCTGACCTTGGACCAAGTGTTCGCTGTAAGTATCTCCATTTATCTCAGTGAGTTGCTGGTAAAGCCTCTCAGGGGCAACCATGCTAGACTCCTGTCTGCAAGTACATCATAGCATCAGTAATAGTACTAGGGTTTGGTATCTGCCCGTGGGATTTTTCCAAGTATTTTTTTTATATATATTAAGAGGTCACTGGATGGCCTTTTGTTCAATCTCTGCTTTATTGTTGTCCCAGAAATGGTGAGACAACGTGTAAGTTTACACATTATACTTCAGTACCATTTAGTCCAGAAGGGTTCTATGGGACACATTAAGACTGTTTTCAGTGGACTAAGGAATGTGAACATCAACAAAAAGGGAGGAGAGAGAAGCAGATAGTGTAAATATAGATCTTCGTCTCTCTTCATTCCTCCAAATCCAATCAACCAGTCTCATCCCCATCTCTATTGCAAAGCACCAGCTGTGGCTTTCCCTCCTTCTCTCCTTGCATCTCTAGAACTTCACCCAGATGTTTTCCTATAACAATTTTATCTCATTCATCCTGATAATCCAGCCCCCAATTCCCTCAAGTGTTTTATAGGAACCTTTAAGCAAAATCTGCTTGAAAATCAAATAGGTTGGTGAAGCAGGTAGGCTAACTGTAGATCTTTATTCTTCTTCCTCTTTAAAATATAGAATCTTCATGTTTTATTACAGGTTCTGTAGCTGATTAGCTATTGTGGCCCTCCTCACTCCCTGACCTTATTCCCAGGCCTCTAAATTGATTCTAGTGAAGCATCCTTCATTCCTCCTGCCTATGGACACCTTTCCCCCTACCTTCTTAGACAGTCCCCATTCCTAAATGCCAGCTTCTAATATCTTGAAGACATTTTAAATGGAAAGGCCAGTATCTGCATCAATCAGGATCTCAAAAGAATTTCACAGCTACTACATGCAATCTAGAACCTGAAAGGTAAACTGAAACCAAGGAATAAATCATACACCCAAAAGACAAGACCAGATAGCAGCACCAATAGTTACAATTTTCCCAATCACAGATACCTAGGCACTAGTGTAAAAACACAATTACTAATAGCTAGGACAACATCCCCACTACATCTCAGCAACCCAACCACAGGAGGCCCTTGCAATTGCAACATAGCTGAAGCACAAGACAAAAATCCAAAAATAGCCTTTATAAATATAACAGAAAAACACAAAAATAGCCTTTATAAATATAACAGAAAACCCCCAAAAAAGCCTTTATGAATATAACAAAGTTAAAGAAGAAAGGAATAAATTCCTTAAAGAAATCTTTAAAAACAAATATAAAGAGTGGAACACAATGAATAAAACAGTTGTAGAATAAATCTGGTATTAAAAGAAATAGAGGAAGGAAGAGAAACTCAGGTACATTACATATTTTCAAGCAAAGTGTAAGGGAAAAAAATCTTCCCAAATCTTAAGGTACAAAGATCATATGTAACACAAAATAGATTTTATGAGAAAAAAATTTCTCTTGGTACATAAAAATCAAAGCAATAAACATAGAGAACATAGAATATTAAAAACATGAAAGAGGAAAAAGCCAAAGGCAGTCCTATTAGAATGGTACCTTACACCTCAGTGGAGACTCTAAAATCTAGAAGGACCTGGATGGATATTCAACAGACTTTATAATGTCACAGATATCAACACAGAATCCTATACCCAGCAAAAAGTTCAGTTACCATAGTTGGAGAAAATAAAATAATCCACATAAAAGCAAAAATCTACTATATTTAAGTATATATCCAGACACACAGAAGACGCTAAAAGGAAAATTTCAACCTAAAGAGGATAACTATATCCAGAAAACAAAAGGAATAAACAGTCCCAGACCATTAAAATCAACAGAAGAGAAACACACATATACTATAATGACCACCACCACAAAAGGAACAAAAAATAAAACATGAATATTTACAAAACATTGCTCACTGATAGCTCTCAATATCAATTTTCTCAATATCTCAATTAAAAGAATCACAGACTAACATACTAGATTAGAAAACAGGATCCATCCTTCTGCTATCCAAGAAATACTCCTTAATGTAAAATATTAGAAAAAGTTATTCTAAACAAAGGTATCCAAGGAGGAATCTCATATAACTAATTTAATATCTGTGAAAATAGATTGTAATCAAAAATAATGAAAAGAGATAGGGTTGGACACTTTATACTCATCAAAAGAAAAATCCACTATGAAGATATTGAAAATCTAAATATCTATATACCAATCACAAGGACATCCAAGTTCATAAAAGAAACACCACTTTAGTGTAAATCACATATTGCCCCTCACACCCCTAAGTCTGAGACTTCAATATCTCACCTTTACCAGTTGATAGATCATCCAGACAAAAACTAAACAGAAATACTGGAGCTAACAGATAGTCTAAAGTAAATGAACCTAACAAATATTTACAAAACTTTTCACTCAAACACACACACACATATAAGTACACCTTCCTTTGGGATCTCATGGAACCTTTCTCAAAAACTGATGACATATATGCATACAAAAACCTCAAGATTTACAATATGTTTGAAATAGTTCCCTGTAAATCTGAAGAGTAGTGATTAGTACTGGATATTGACAAAACAAGAAACAACAACAATTTTACAAATACATAGTGAACACTTCAGTATTGAGTTAAAATGAGTCAAGAAAGAAAATAAAAACTTTCTAGAATTGATTGAAAATGAATAAACAACATATTTAAACCTAAAGGACAAAATGAAAGACAGTCTAAGAAGCAAGTTCATAGCACTGTCAAAGAATAATTGGAGAGATTATGTACAAATAACTTAACAGCACACCTGACCAATCTAGAACAAAATGAAGAAACCATGTCCCTAAGGAGAAGATGGAAAACAGTAATCAAATTAAGGGCTGAAGTTAATAAAATAGAAAGAATAAAGCAAAATGTATATAAACAAACAAAAACAGAAAAATTAATGGAACAAAGTGTTGGTTCTTTGAGAAAAATCACGAAGATTGACAATCAGTTATCCAAATAACTAAAAGCTAGAGAATATACAAATTAAGAAAATTAGAAACAAGAAAGGGAAACATAAAAACAAACACCAGAGAAACTCAGGGATATAAAACTCTAATTTAAAAATTTGAATGTCACTAAATTAGACTATTTAAAAGCAATGATCAATTTCATCAATACATACAACTTATCAAAATTGAACCAAAATCAGATAATCAATTTAGCTAATCATATAGCCATGAGGGAAATGCAAACAATAAATAAAACACTTTCAACATAGTCCCCCACTCTCAGAAAATAATTCAAAACCAGATGAAGTGATTTTTTTTATCAGACTTTCAAAGATGAGTTAATTTCAATACTCCTTAAATTCTTCTACAAATTAGAAACAGAAGGAATATTTCCCAATTAATTTTATGAAGCCATAGTTACCCTGATTCCTAAGTCACATAAAAAACAAACAACAAAAATTACGGAACAATTTTACTTATGAAGGGAGATGGCAAAATTCTCAATACAATTTTTGCAAACTGAATTTAACAATTCATCTAAATGAACATCCACTACGATAATGCATGTTTCATCTAAAGATGCAACTTTGGTTCAACATATGTAAATCAATAAATGTAAATGATCATATAAGAAAACTACAAGACCAAAATAATACATGTGATCATCTCATGAGCTACAGAATAGCACTTGACAAAATCTAACACATTTTCATGATAAAAGTTTTGTAGTGATTAGGAATACAGTGGACATTTCTTAACATTATAAAATAAAAGGAAACAGAATAGATGTTAGAGATTGATTCACTAAGGGTAACTAAATCAGGAGGTTCAAGTAGAGAGGGGATAGAAAGATCAGAATCAGGGAGGGAACGTACTTTGCAGTGAGTGTGTCTTATTGTAATCCCTCCAAAACCAATGTGGGTGTCCCATTCTAGTTTCTTAGGTCAATGGATAGTCCAAGTCATAGAGACAAATGGAAAAGTTTGAAGTGAAAATTCACATATGAAGGAAAAAAGTGTAAATTTATATGAGGGACTAAAATAATTTAGTCATTGTAATTTTTCCAGGTCCACACATTTTCCAAAATTTTCATAATGCGTGATTCTTACCACTTAAAAATTCCATTGTACTATATTTCAATTATCCATTTACATTGTGATGTACGTTGAAATTGATTCCATTTCCTAGTTATTGTGAACAGAACTGCAAAATGCATGGGTGTGCTTTTATGTCTGTTGTATTCTATAAAGTCCTTTCAGTACATCCATAGGAATAACATAGCTGGGTAATATAGTAATATCTGTAGTTGCTTGAGAAAACTGATCAGTGGTTTTATAGTTGCAGTATTCCCAACAGCAGTGAACTGGGCCTCTTCCTTACTCCTCTCTTCATTGCTCAAGAGTCTTAGTAGTCTAAGTTGCAGCTATTGAGACTTTGCAAAGGCTCTGATATAATTTTTATGTAACAAATTACTCCTGCTTGGTTATATGGCCCAAGTGACAGAAACAGTTGTTTCTTTAAATGGACTTGACAAAAATTTTTCTCCTGACTTAGGTTGCCTCAGGCCTATGCTCTTTTAAGTAGCATGAACAAAAATCGTGTACTAGGGAAGAAATTTATTTGAACACTCTGGAAACACTCTGTGGCACTTTTTATCACTCTTATTGGTAAGACATCCAAGATGTATTGTTTTTGTTTTTATCTAAACAGTGCCAAGAATTATTTTGATATCTCAACCACAGAAATTATTCAGTACAATGGCAAATTGTAAATACTATAAGGATTTCATACTCTCTCACAGAAAAAAATACATCTTCTTGGACATCCAGAATTTCTTACTTCATGAAATCTCATTAATAAGAAATAAATTTAGTGTTATATATTGTGATGCTTCATGGAATGTTTGACAGCTAAAGATGCTTCATATTGAAAGAAACATCAAGGAAAACCACATAATCCATGAATAAGACCATGAGTTTGAGATGGTTGCTTCCTTATACTGTGCTAATTATGTGAACTTGTATGTAGTAATCAAGTCTCCTTTAAATCTCAACATCTCATACGTAACCAGAAAGGCATATATATTCTAAGAAGACATTAGGAACCTGCTGTTCTGACCAGGTTTTTATTACAAACTTTATGAAATCAGTATAATTTGCATAAGGACTTCTTTTTTCTAGTGTTCCTGCCCCTTGAAGTACTATAAGAATGTCTTCTCAGGGCTATGTCATGATCCACACAAACTCTGGGAAAGCTCAAAGATGGTGTTTACACTTCAGATCCCTAGACTTCTGCTTTTCTGGATTTCAAGTATGATTCAACATGGCAAAAAGTGGAGATATTTAAATACAAAATTTTCTTGCTTTATTTGGAAGCCAGCATTACATGGGGTTTGACTTTCTGTTTAAAGAAAATGAAACTATAAAAGTCTAATTTTCCTAAGTAGTTTAAGAATGACTATCATACTCAATGTTGTGTTCTACTAATGTTTTCTTTTCTGCTTGCAGCCTCCAGTTGTAACCTTGTGTTGACTCAGTATTCAGCCACTCTGTCTGTGACTCCAGGAGATAAAGTGACTCTCTCCTGCAAAACCAGACAGAGTGTTGGCACAAACCTAAACTGGTGTCAACAAGAATCAAATGAGTCTCCAAGGTTTCTCATCAAGTATGTTTCCCAGTCCATCTCTGGAATCCCCTCCATGTTCAGTGGCAGTGAATTAGGGTCAGATTTCACTCTCAGCATCAACAGCCTGGAAAATATCTCAAGTTATTACTGTCTACAGAGTATGGCTTCCCACAGTGATCCAGACAATAGCAAAAGCACCAAGAAAGCAGAAGTGTGAGGCTGGGCTGATTTATCTGTTTCTGGTGGTGCCTTAACCTTCTTCAAAGAGTTTCACAAATATAGCTAGGTATGATATTTACAAAAATATGTTGAATGAAGTAGCTTTGAAGTCTTTTTGCCTTTGACTCCTCTTCACTTTGTTTCAGGACTAGAATACATAGCCTACAATTGGCATGCTGTAGCCTAACAGTCTTCCTCCTGTGTACTGCAACCAGAGAGAATATCATTTTGGTGAACAGAAGGAATGATTAATTATTCCATTCCCTTATATTTGTTAAAAGTTCAGATGAATCTTTCTCTGAACCCATATCATATGCTTACTCCTATGTTCTACAATGACTGGAGAGATACAGCTCAAAGATTCTTGGCTCTGTTGGAAAATTCCCTCTTGAATATAAAGTATTTTTCAGGTTTATGGATTTATATAAATTGTCCAATTGAATTTGGATAAAATTGGAAGTTTCTTGATGTGGAGTTTACAGTTAATATTTAATAGACAAAAAAAACCAATGAGGTGAAAAACAAAAGAAATGTTTTCTGAATTAAAGTGTAACGATGATTTGGAGTTTTGGTGAAATATTTGGGCAAATATTAGGTGGTGATCACCTTTAATCCTTTAATCCAATCACACAGGAGACAGTGACAGACAGATTCCTATAAATCCTACACAACGAAGTCAGGGCAGAACTTTCTGATAAGATAAAGCCTCTTGCAAACAATAGTCTGAATCCAAAATGACCTATTTTTTTTCCTTAGAGTTACTATTTAAGATTTTGCTTAATGATAAGTGGAAATGTCCTTAATTATTTTGAATTATTCCAATCTTATATTTGAAAGAGAAAGTGGAATATACGTATATTCATGCCCATAAAGTATGGTGATAGTTTCAATTTGAAAGATAATGCTTTTTATGTTGCCAGATATAAGTCAATATAAGGACCCAGAGTTAGGGTTAGGGAAGCATTGTTTGTTCTCATCTTTCCAGGAGAAGAAAAGGACCCATATATGGAATCATTGACTATCCAACAGGAGAATAAAAAATAATACTGCTAAGGTTATTAAGAATATTGCATGTTAATTATCAGATTGTAAATACAGAATACAAATGTGTTCTGTCAGAGAAAGACAAGAGATTAATGCCAATTGATTCTAAATGTGATATGCCATTTTAGTATACAACTGGACAACTTTACACACAACAATCTAGTTTAAAATTGCATGATATGGGGTCTTGCTTCTTGGTATGAGGTAGGGTGTCAAGATACTCAGAACAACCAGCCTGTCTCTTTGGAATACGAAGATCACATGGGAGAAATAATGGCAGCTCGTAAGAGCTAACATAAAGTAGGGTATCAACACTGCTTTGAGCAGGCAATACATCTCCTTGGAAAGTGGGGCTTCCATGGGAGAACAGATGGCTCCTCAGTCTAGTGAAGAATACAAACCAAGACATTTGAGCAAGTACAGTATGCTTGAAGGTATGCGTAGGTACTAAGATGAAAAGGGATTTAAATAAAGTTGAATACATGAAGATTGCTAAATTAAAAGAAATCAATCAATCAAGCTTCATCCCAGCACAATATTTTCTTACTTCTTAATATATACTTGTTCCTATTTGTGTTTATGTATGATTCTCTATAATTCCTAATGTTTCTGTTCATGTACAGGAAGAAACAGCCCACATATACCTCACTATATTTACTGAGCATATTATTATCCTCCATATATCCATGTACTTTATCAGGGTTCATCTTGAACAAAGGCCTAACACTATCCTCATTTTATCAATCTCTCTACCAGAAAGGGAGGCAATGAAAATGTCTATCTGCTCAAGATTACTGTAATACTAGGCATAAAAGAAGTTTCTAATCTCTTAGTTACTGGACAACTAGTATTTTCTTATAGACCCTGCCAACTTCTGTGAGAGTAGTGTGCACATTTCACACCCAGTGTTACTTAATAGACAACAGAGTTCCTGATAATGCCTTGTGATACACATGGAGAAATGCTGGTCCTATGACTCTAAAAATTTACCTTCTTGGTTATACATGTTTTTTGCTCTCCATTCACATATTGTAGTCCAGTACAAAGCTGTTGTGCAGTTGCTGAATTACATATTACTATTACCTGTATGAATGGGGCTTGTTAGCCTTCTAAAGATTTTTCCAAAGTTGAGAACATTAAAGAACATAGGAGGAAATATAATCTGTAAATCTAAGAAAAAAAAACTTGACATAATGTAGCTGACATCCAATAACTCCAGCTTGATCTCAAAGGAACATGATAGAAAGTGAAAAGATTATCAGGGTATAACATTCCATTAACTATTGAGAAGTCTCTTTTCTCCATTTTGTTTCTATCTTAAATATTGCTAATGGTAGGAATGTGTGAAAACATTTTTTTTTCTGGGTTTTATATTTTCTTCTTTTAGAGACTCTCTGCAGCTTCATGAGACACTCTTATTTACAACACTTCTACATTTAGAACCATGATGGAACTTTCTGTGAACCAATGGGAATGTGAACTTCAGATCTCTGAAGTATCTTGTCACTGTTGTTGGAAGGATCTGAGGGCTGATACTTTCCCAACAGTATATAAGTAGCACCTTATCCTTTGACTTTCCAGTGCACTTTAGTCATTTAGATATAGACCATAATCCAGGGAACTGGCCCACCATATTAAAATTAGGCAAACCTTCTTATAAGTGATGTACTGTTCCTTTGAATAATCTCATCATTTCACATTTTTCTATGCATAATAAATTTTGGGTGTCATAAAAGTTCAACAAGAAGTCCAGGAGTTAGACAAAGTGTTATTTGCTATAAGACAATAAAGTGTGCTGGAAAATGGGTTTCCAGAGGAGTGTGAGAAAGGACTGATTTAGAGTGGTGAGAAACTCACCAAGTCCTATACATTTTATCATGCCTTGTATTCAATAATAACTGGAGAATGTACTGAAAATACAACTTCATGAATGAGGTGAAGAACTTATGCACTGTGTCAATCCATCCGTAAAGCAGATGTGTTGCAGGTGAAGTCAAACTTTCCATGTAAAAAGAGAGCATATAGTCTTGTTTTTTGAGTTCCTCAGATTTCGAACAGATATAGTAATTGGAGACTGTTGTCAACCAGCAGCATTGTTGACCTGGGAAGGCAGAATTCACTTCTGCCTGTTTGTAGAGAAATACATCACATAAGATTATCATGAGTGTAAGTGTTCTATTTATATATTTTATACATTCATAAAATGGTGATATAAGTTAACATTTTTGATTGACTATGTTTATTGGGATGAATTTATTGCTTAATCAAAGAATGCATATATGGTGTTGGTGCACAAAGTATATTCATATTAGTGGATAGATTTAGGGATATATGCAAACTTTTTGACTCTATTGCACATTAGTACATCTTTGATATATCTCTATCTCTATCTTATCTATATCTATCTATCTATCTATCTATCTATCTATCTATCTATCTATATCTATATCTAACTATATCTATCTATCTATCTATCTATCTATCTATCTATCTATATATATATATATATATGGATACACAATGATTATATAGTTCAGAGTCATACTGGTCATTAATTTTTCATATCAATCTGTAGCTTAACCTATCCACCTGCCCATTTTTCTAACACCTCTTCTTTGTTCATCATTATCAGGTGCAATAATCTGAAATTTCAAAGATACATTGGAAAAAATATATATATATTCCTAAAAGAATCTGGGAAGTGCACTCATATGCATAGAATGGAGAGAAAACCCATGACCTAGTCTAGCTTTGATGCAAATAGTTCTTGGGTAGCTGAGCTGTCATAAATAAGTAAAATGAGGTTGTTTACTTGAATAGATGGGTTGTATATGGGAGTTCCTGTCTTTATTTACAAGGCATACCTTCCAATATTGTTCTCTTACTCCTCTGGGAGTCGTTGTGGGAAAGAAGCTGCAAAGCTAGTTGTGGAGGTCAGTCCAAAGGGATACATATAAAAAAGGCTCCCATACCCAAGGCTCAGGGAACATTTGGGAAAGGAAATAGAAAGATTTATAGAGATAGAGGATTAGGAAGTTTGCTGTGAGCTTGAGACTGCTAGTAAAAACAGAAGCTATACCTGTAAAGTCTCAAACTCATGATTACTCAAATGTGAGTTGAATAAGGAAGACAACAATGAACATGAGAAGAAGGATGAGCAAATGCCCAGGAGACTTTACATCCAAAGAAAAAAAATATGGAAAAGGAAGTAAAGATGGCAGCAGAAGAGGTTCTTCTCCCTTGAGAAGAACATGCCAATTGATTTTACAGGGTGGAAAGATCAGCCCTGAAAACATACATACCCGTAGTATTATACAGACTCAACAAGTTATATTTAGGAATATGTGTGTGTGTACAAATACATATGTGCATGCGGAAACAATTAATGACAGAAGAAGCCATGAATTTGAAAGAGAAGAGGGATATGTATTTGTTCGGATGTAAAAGGATGAAAGGCATGGGGACAATGTAATAAGTAAGAGGCAGAGGGAGGGGAAATGTAAGACGGAGATGTGGAAGGGAAACCAAGAAAGGACAACATTTGAAATGTACATACACAATATATGCAATAAAAAATTCAGTTTCACAAAGAGAGAAAAAATCACAGAAGAATCTGCCTGGCCTCTATAACATCTACACCTACCTTTGAAAGGTCAATAGAACCACTTATGTTCTGTCTATGATGGAACCATATCTTAAATAACCTGCCATTGAGGAAAATATAACAAGGAATTTCTAAATGGTGCATGATAGAAGTCAAAATAAGGTACAACTCATAAACTGTTGCTGTCATTTGTTTTTCAAAGAGAAGGATATTCCCTACAAATAAACCTGTACTGAATCTGAATTGGAGATGACCACAGACCTGTAATGAGCTATTGACCTGATGAGTCCTGTGTGCCTACTCTTGCTAATTTGCATGTACTCAAATCACAGCCAATTGCTCTGAGGGCTTCTTCATAGTCAGGTCTCACTCTATGCTGGAGTCAGCCTCACACAGATCACACACAGACATGAGTGTGCCCGCTCAGCTCCTGGCATTGCTGCTGCTGTGGCTTACAGGTAAGGAAGACAGCACTGGAAATTTATTCAGCTGTGTGTAGTTAGTGCTGCTTAGTCTCAGTGAAAATCCTCTTGCAAGAAAATTAATTATGTGGAGATTTGCTTTCAATTTTCTAATCTTAGATGCCAGATGTGACATCCAGATGACCCAGTCTCCAGCCTCCATGTCTGCATCTGTGGGAGAAAGTGTTACCATCACATGTCAAGCAAGTGAGAACATTTACAATAATTTAGCATGGTATCAGCAGAAACCAGGGATATCTCCTAAGCTCCTGATCTATGCTGCAAACAGCTTGGCAGATGATGTGCCATCGAGGTTCAGTGGCAGTGGATTTGGCACACAGTTTTCTCTCAAGATCAACAGCCTGCAGCCTGAAGATGTTGCAATTTATTATTGTCAACATTTTTATGGTACTCCTCCCACAGTGATTCAAGCCTTGACATAAACCACCCAGTGAAGCAGAAGTGAGAGCACAGGCTGCCCCAACTGCCCCTTATGATGTCTCCAGCTGCTCAGCTGCTGAGAGTGTTTCTAATTGCTAGGGCTTAAATGTCAATATTATATTTTTATACAGAGTTCTGAGAAACTTTCCCATGTTCTAAATCCCTGCCAATTTACCCAGGCCTAGAATCAAAACAAGGAAATGCTTCTCATGACTCATAAAAAAAGGGAAAAAACAACAAAAACAACAAACTAACTATTCTTGATTAGCAGAGTTATGGCAACAATTAGGATTTACTCAACAATTTTGTCAACATACTCTCACACAAATACACACACACACACATGCACACATACACACATACACACACACACACACACACACACACACACACACACAAACACACACACAAACAGTTGGAAGTATTTTTCCAAGAAAATTTTTATCTATTTATAGGATTAATATCCTGAAGACAGAGTCTGGAGAGATTGTTTAATGATTAATAACACTGGCTGTTCTTCCATAGGATCTGGATTTGAGTCCAATCCCTCACTTGATTCCTAGCTCTGATAACCTCAATTCAAGAAAATTATAACCACTTTTCCTGCCTTTAAGTGAGAGAAATTCTGCCAATGTCCAGGCAGGTAAGCACACTGCCAAGAGGTGAGGAAGCAAACTCAGTTTAACTTGACTTCTTCAACCTGGATCAGACTTGGTGAAGCTTACCTCAAGCAGTGTATTCCCAGGAGATTTAAATACAATATAGTTTGGGAAAAAAGTTTCCTGGTGTAATAAAATCCCTGTTAAATAAAAAAGTGTAATTACTCAGAAACATATCCCAGAGTACATGTCATTTCTTCGAAGAAGATGAGATTTAGAGATAGGTAATCTGTACTTTCTTGAGAGCTGAAGGAAGGGTCTGGCATATTCCTGGTCATACAGATATGGATGTCATTTGTGCTATTATTCACCTGGTTGTTAAAGCTGGGGAGAGCCTCTGGCTATGGAGATAAAGTAAGAGTCAGACAGAACATCTATTCTATTTTTCCCTCCCTGGAAGATCAACATTCCCAAGTCCAGTTTCCTCCTCTATCCATTACTTCACTGAGTCTATGGACCATAACTTAGTTATCATTTATTAATGGGTTAATTTTCTATTGCTGTGATAAGACATCATGGTCAAGGCAATTTATCAAAAAAAAAAAAAAAAGATTTTAATTGAGGAGCTCTTAGTTCCAGAGGATTAGTCCAGGACTAATATGATGGGAATTATGGTAGCAGGCAGACTGGCAATGACCTGATCAACTAACAGCTAAAATCTTCATCTGCCAATAGGAGACACAAAAAGGCAGAGAGATAACTGGGAGTGGCTTGGGTTTTGAAACCTTAAACCTACCCTCTGTGACAAACCTCCAGCAACACCACACCTTCTAATTTTCCCATATAGTCCAAGGACTGTGAACCAAGCACGTAAATGTGGGAATCTTTGGAGGAAATTCTCATTCAACTCATCATAAGTAAGGTTTTGCAGATCAAACACTGCAGTGAAAGACTGAGTCAGATTTGGGTAGGTATGAATACAGATAGCTTAGCAACCTTTGATCATATTGGACTTGACCTGCAACACATTCCTTTTCAAATAAAACACTTATCAACATATAAATTCACCAAGTTACATGTACATCATTCTCCAAAGAACAATACAAAACAGAAACAAAAACAACATTCTTCTCTCAGGGTGAGGCCCCTGAATATTCTCCCCACCTCCCCGCATTTGCACTTCAAGTCTCTGGGAGGGCAGCTACTTCCTCTCCCACTGAGTCCAGACAAGGCAGTACAGCTAGTAGAACATATCCCACATATAGCCTGCAACTATTGAGATAACCACCGTTCTAGTTGTTTACGACTCGACTCACATAAAGGCCAAGCTGCACATTTGCTACACTGAGCGGGGAGGCGGAAGTCCAGCCTGTTTATATTCTTTGGTTGGTCGTTCAATCTCTGAGATACCCAAAGACTCAGGTTACTTGACTCTGTTGGTCTTCCTGTGAATTCCTTATGTCCTTTGGGGACCACAATCCTTCCTCCAAATATTGCAAAAGAAATCTCCAACCTCCACCCACTGTTTGTGCATTTCTGTGTCTATCTGAGTCAGTTGCTGGGCATAGCAGCTCAGAGGACAACTAGCTCCAGTATGCATGGATAACAGAGTATCATTATAGTGTTAGGGATTGGTGCTTGCCCCTGGGATGTGTCTCAAGCTGGGGTGGTTGTTGATTGTCCATCTTGGCTCCATTCCCCAGGCCTGCATTACTTCTAGACAGAATAAATTTTAACTTGAAATTTTTTGTGGGCTTGTTGGTGTCTTTTTTTTTCTTATTAACAGTGGGCCTTAAAATAACATTTTATAGAATATGTTGATTTATTTCTAAGGGTAATGCATGATCTACCATGCATATGATTACAAGAAGATATATCATAGAAAAAGGACAAGTATATTGAAAAAGGCTATCAACCAAAAGAGAAAATCATATAATTAGATCCCTTAATGAATCCTTTTTCATTGTGGGTTAAAAACATAAGCTCTTAGAGCTATCTGCTCAGTAAATTTCATTCAGGAACTGCTGCTCTGTTTCAGTGGATCTGTCCTGTACTCCACTTTGATTCTGAATAAATCATTTACTGATTCTTTGTGTGTGTGCTTCTTCAGTTCTTTGAACAAGGCTCCCACAAGCTGAAAAATCACAGGTACAGACAGATTGACATCATGATGAATGATGTTAATGGAAAGAAGTTAAAAAAAAAGATATTTCCTGTGCCTGAAGAATAATTCAATCATTAGCCGGGTGGTGGTGGCACACGCCTTTAATTCCAGCACTTGGGAGGCAGAGGCAGGCGGATTTCTGATTTTGAGGCCAGCCTGGTCTACAGAGTGAGTTCCAGGACAGCCAGGGCTACACAGAGAAACCCTGTCTCGAAAAACAAAAACAAAACAAAAGAAAAGAATAATTCAATCAAACCAAGTGACAAATACTCTTTGTCACATTCCACTTTTAGTCAATATGACTCCTCAAAATATCAATGCTAAACTTCAATAGTCTGCAACATATTTCCATGGAATCATGAAGAACTCAAGATGCAAAATGTATTCTATTCAGCTTCAACAATTCTCTTACACTTTATTTTCCTTTTTTATTGTCCTGTGTAAGTGTGTGTGTGTGTGTATGTATGTGTGTGTGTGTGTGCACGCACATGTATGCATGACTATATCTTTTTTCTTTTAGTCTGGCTTATTAAATGTTGCCCTCTCCTGTTCCATGCTCCAACAGTTCTTTATCCCATTCCTCCTCTTTCCTGTCTCCAAGAGTATGCCTCTAGGCCTTCCAAATCCCTGGGGACTCAATTCTCTCTAGGGTTTGGTGCATCTTCTCCCGCTGAGTTCAGAACAGGGAGTCCTCTGCCATGTGTTGGGGGCCTTGAAACAGCTCATGTATGCTGTCTTGTTGGTGGCTTTGTGTCTGAGAAATCTCAGAGGTTTGGTTTAGTTGACATTGCTGGTCTTCCTATGTGGTATCTCCTTTTCAGCTTCTTCCAGCCTTACCCTAAGTCAACCACAGGAGTCCCTGACTTCATTCCATTGGTTGTGTATAATTATCTGCCTCTGTCTCTGTCTGCTGCTGGCTGGGCCTCTCAGAGCACCACCATACTACTCTTCTGTCTGTAAACATACCATAACATCGTTAATTGTGTCAGGTCTTGGAACCTCCCCTTGTGATGGATCTTAGTTAGGCTCATCCCTGGACTGCCTTTACCTCAGTCTCTACTCCATTTTTGTCCCTGTAGTTTTTTAGACAGGAACAATTATTGGGCAGATTTTTTGACTGTGGGATGGCAACCCCATCCCTCCATGTGATATCCTGTCTTTTTCCTGGAGGTGTACTCTAAAATCTCTCTCTCCCTCCACTATTGGGCATTTCATCTGAGGTTCCTCACTTTGAGTACTGAGATTCTCTCACCTTCTAGTACTCTTGTACATTCTAGAGGATTCCCCCTGCCTCCTACTGCCCAAGGTTGAATATTTCCAATCATTCTACTGGCACTCAGTACTCTCTCCTGTTTCCCTCAATACCTGATCATGTTCTCCCTTTCCCTTCCCTGTCCCCTCTCCCACCACTGTTCCTTCCTCCCTCCCTCTGACTCCTGTGTTAGTTTTCTTCTCCCTCCCAAGTGGAATTGAAGCATCCTCACTTGGCCTTTTTTCTTGTTAACCTTCTTGAGTTCTATAGATTGTATCATAAGGTATTCTGTACCTTTTTGCTAATATCCACTTATAAGTGAGTGCATACTATGCATGTACTTTTGAGATTGGTTACCTTACTCAGGAAGTAAGTTCCATCCATTTTTTTAGTTCCATCCATTTTCCTGTACAACTCATAATGTTCTTGTTCTTAATAGCTGAATAGTATTTCAGCTATTAAGAACTCAGGATGACTTTTCTAGTTCCATCCATTTTCCTGCACAACTCATGATGTTCTTGTTCTTAATAGCTGAATAGTATTTCATTTCCAGCTTCTGGCTATCACAGATAAGTCTGCTATGAACATAGTGGAGCACATACTCTTGTGATGTGTTGGAGCATATGTCCAAGAGTGGTAAAGCTGGATCTTCAGGTAGATCTATTTCCAATATTCTGAGGAAACTTTGGATTGATTTCCAGAGTGGTTGTAGGAGTTTACAATCCCAACAGAAATGGAGAAGTGTTCCTCTTTCTCTGCATTCTTGCCAACATGTGCTGTCACTGGAGTTTTTGATCTTAGCCATTCTGATTGGTGTAAGGTGGAATCTTATGGTCATTTTGTTTTTTATTTCCCTGATGACTAAGGAATTTGAACATTTCTTTAAGTGCTTCTCAATCATTCATAATTCCTCTTTTGTGATTTCTCTGTTTAGTTCTCTATCTCATTTTTCGATTGAGTTGTTTGATTTTTTTGGAGGTTAGCTTCTTGAGTTCTTCATATAATTTGGATATTAATCTTCTATAGTTTGTGGAGTTAATGATGAATTTTTCCAAACTGTAGGCTGACAATTTGTCTTATTGACTGTGTCTTTTACCTTACAAAAGCTTCTAATTTTCATGAGGTTCCATTTAACAATCCTTGATCTTAGAGCCTTAGCCATTGTCATTCTGTTTAGGAAAACATCCCTTCTTTTGGGACTGCATAAGGGTATTCTGGTTCATGGCTGGGCAGGTGCCTAGAACCCGGAGACTCTTCGTGAGAAGCCTCAGGAGTTTGGCACACCCCCACAACCCAGGGTCCTGAAAAGCAGTCTAGTCTCCATAGATTTACACTGTTCAGTCATGTAGGCCAGACAGCCCCTCCCAAAGTGCACAGGTAGAGGACTAGAGGCCTCAGGCCCTAGGGATTTACATATTAATGAAGGTCAGAGGGCAGAGCAAATTAAGCATGCCTCCCTAGATCCTCCCCCTTTCTCCCTCCCTATTTAACTCGGGACTGGCCTGAGTTTTACAGGGGTACACCCAAATCAATCCACCATCTGCCATAACAATAAACCTTTCTGGAACCAAAGACGTCCTCATGTCATTGGGGCCTGCCGCTGCCAAAGCCTCCAGGCAGCTGGAACCATAGAGGTTTCTCCCGCATGTGGAACCCATTGCAGCATGGAAGCCTCCCGGACATCACCGCAGCCCTATATTTTTTCCCACACCTTCTCATACCAATAAGTTCTAGGCTCTTTCCCACTTTTCTTTTATTAGATTTAGTGTTTATGGTTTTATGTTGAAGTCCTTGTTCCACTTGTAGTTGAGCTTTATGCATGGTGACAAATGAATCTATTTTCATTTTTGTACATGCAGACTGCCAGTTAGACCAGCACCATTTATTGAAGGTCCTTTCTTTTATTACATTTTATATTTTTGCCTTCTTTGTCAAAGATCAAGGGTCCATAAGTGTGTGGTTATATTTATGGGGCTTTAATTCTATTTCATTGATCAATCTGTCTGTCTCTGTACCAATACCATGCAGTTTTCATCACTATTGTCCTATAGTACAGATTGAGGTTATAGATAGTGATTCTTCCAGAAGTTTTACTATTGTTAAGAATTGTTTTTGCTATCCTGTTTTGTTGTTTTGTTTTGTTTTTGTTTTACTGAATCACTTACTCAAATTAGCAGGTTTTAGCTGTCAGAGTTCATCAGCTCTGGTTGCCAGAGCAGTAAGAGTGTTTATGGCTAGAAGTCATCAGCCTCCTGCTCTGCCTATCAGTTCCCCACCTAAGTACCTGAATTTACAGATGTGACCCTGGCAGTAGGTAATCAAGCTATCTCATGTTTATGATCCAGATCCTGTTTTTCACTATAAATCACAAATTTTTCTTTTACTGTGTCTGGGCTTATACTTTCTTTCATACCAGACATATCAGGGAAATGGAGCAAAGAAGAAGGCTCTTTGTAATTAGTTGATGAAAGTAGCTTAGGAAAAATTTTCAAGTCCTAGCGTTTAGATATTCTGAACAAGTTGTGATTTAGATAGAAGACTTGTCTTGAAAGTATGCATTGATATTACAGCAAAGCACACTAATATCCTCACATAGGACAAAGGATCAATGATGTCCTTTTCTCTATTTTTTGTTGAGAAATTTGTCTTCCTACAATATATTCTGTTTACAATTTCTCTTCATACAGTTCTTCCCATATCCTTTTCACTTCCACATCCAATCAACTGAGTATTTTACTTTACTGTCTCTTTGGAAAATAAACAAATAGACAAACAAGAAAGCAAAACATAATAGAAATAAAATAAATATGTGTTCACACCAAACCACAAGATTAGAAACTATATTAAATAGGCAAAACCCAGTAAGATAAAATGACTAGACCTGTCACTGTTGGTTTCCTAGATGGAATATAAATTTCAAAATCATTTACTGATATTGTAGATAGCCAAAGTAATATGCCATTACAGGACAAAATATTGATGATGTCCTCTTCTCGTTTTTAATTGAAAAATAATTTTCATACAGAAGGTTCTGAATATGGTTTCTCCTGGAACAATTCCCAGGTCCATCTCACATTCTCATCCATCCAAATCTTTTTCTTCTTCTTCCTCCTCCTCCTCCTCTTCCTCTTCTTCTCTCTCTCTCTCTCTCTCTCTCTTTCTCTCTCTCTGTCTCTCTGTCTCTCTGTCTCTCTCTCTCTCTCTCTCTCTCTCTGGAAAGCAAATAAGTAAGCAAACAAACACACAAATGAATGAAAAAAATCACAATAAACACACACACACAACCATAGACGCATAACATAAAAACACTAAATCAGAAAAGAAAATAAACAGTCAAAAGACCAGAAGGCAACATTGAAGGAAAGGCAAATGAGACTATAAACAAACAGACAAACAAGCAAATAAATAAATAGAAACAAACTGGGAAAATTCTGGAATTAATCATGTTATAATAGCACTTTTTCACAGGATATTATTGATAATGTCCATTAGGCCCAGCAGCTCAGCTGTTGAAAAACTTACAGACTCCTCTGTTTACATAAGATATTGTCAGGAGGCAGCCCAGGTAAAAATAATTCATCTATGTTGTTTGTTGTTGGAAGTTCTAATCCTGATGCTGACCTCCAGACTTACACTACTCAGACCTTCAATGGACATCAAACAGCTAAAGATTAACATTACTAATATGAAGAAATCTCTCATTTCACTGTCTAAAATGGTCTTCCAAATATTGCAAAGGACTTTATTGGACTTGATTTACTCTTTTTACAACAGGGAAGACCATGTGAAGCTCTTAAAGAAGAATGTTGCTTTTACATAGATAAAACAGTGATGGTTAAGGAAAACATGAAAAAGGTCAGAGAAGGCCTTGAGAAAAGACACACACACACACACACACACAGAGAGAGAGAGAGAGAGAGAGAGAGAGAGAGAGAGAGAGAGAGAGA
>NW_021618550.1:151376-181094 GCF_004785775.1 Grammomys surdaster | reverse complement strand
GTTATTTTTGCTTATTTCTTTTGGTCCCTGGGCCTTAAATAGTCTGAGTAACTTTGTGAAACAACAGATAGATAATTTGGTTGGAAAACCTATTCAGATACATTATCATAAATTAGCTATGGAGGACCATGAGACTCAAGACAAGGTTGTTACTTTATCCAGGGTGTTCCCAAAACCCACTTCCACTCAACCTAAAAGAGGAGACTTCTACCCCTAGACCAAGCAGAGAGGGGCCACCCAGAACCCCCTCTGACTGGCGATCTGAGTTCTTGCTTAGGCTGTGAGGCTAAGCACTGCAAGGGAATATAAATAAAAGTTAAAAATATCCTTCTTGGTTCTCTGAAGGACAAGCCTTACTGCATAAGGGTTGATGTCAAAAGTATCCCCTCTCCAGGAAAAAGACATTGGGATGGGTATGGCCTTCTTGCCTCACTGAACAACAACAGGAGAATGAAGCCATTACAAGATCCCCTTTAATTACTGGAGGTCAGCCCTCTATCCCTGCCTTTGCAAGATTGGAATCGCCATGGTTCTTCTATACTTGGAGACGGGAGGAGATGTCAGGGGCATCCCTGCTTATACACTTAAGGCCTAAAATCATCAATTACCCTAAGTCAGCCTGGTAACACAAAGTCTTGGGTCTCTGTGGAAAAACACTGAAACAGATAGCTATAAGATGCTGTAAATTTGGTGGAAATTTACCAACCTGGATAAGAACAAGTGGTCATGGGTCTTTTGGATAGTCATAAACCTTGGGTAGCCTTGGTAGATAGTACCAACTTAGATAAGAACAAGTGAATTAGTCATAGTGACCTGTCCCTTGAACCTTTACCCAGCTGATACCCTGTTCTGGAAGATATCTGTACTCTCCCTGAGAACACCTACACTCCTGCATCATCCCCTTCCCCACATCCTGACTCTATGTGTATATAAGCCCTGTGTGAAAAAATTATAATTACTGGTTTGATCAGACTATAGACAAGCTGCTCTTTCTTTATGTCCCCTGTCCTCCAGTTCTCTCTTCCAGGTCTTCTGATCCCAGTTCAATGCCCCATGGGACAGGGGCAAGATATTTGGTGTTTCAGACATTGCTAATTTACAGAGATTAACCAGTCTGGTAGTTTTGTTCAGTTAACCAATCTTTGATGACTTGATGTCAAAATATCACCCACTAATTGGAAAACTTTTTTTATTGGATATTTTATTTACTCACACTTCAGATGTCATCCCATTTCCCCTCCCTAGAATGACCCTATCCCATCCCCCTTTCTCTTTTTTGCTTTTATACCATTTTAATTACATGCAAGTATTAAGATCAGTTCTAGGTTGAGGAACTAGAAATACAATAGGTGCAAATAGTCAAGGAACAAGCAAGACAATAAACACAGATAGTCAAAGAACAAGCAAGGCAATAAACAAAATCTCATGAACACTCCGGTGATCACTGTTTCTAAGGGCTTATAAGGATGACCAAAATATCTGAGCCAGCTTCCCTATCCTAGCCCAAAATCATTTTCATGTCTAAAGCCTACTTCCTTGTTCTAGCCTAAAATTATATTCTTGTCTGAAATTACTTCTTTGTTCTAGTCTACTATTTAGATTCCGGCCTGAAATTACTTCTTTAGTCATTATAATTTGGAAAAAGTTTAAAGACACTTGTAGTGTATTTGATATAATTCTAACACCTCTCTGGATGATTTAACTTTACATAGTGAGCTTATGAATTTCAAGAACCCTACTCTGCTGAGCATTGATTGATGTGGTAGAAACTGCTGATAAAATTAACCATGGTGTGAGGTCAGTATTTCTACTTTGGATAAGCTTCAAGAATGGCATATATAGTTTGATCATGCAGCCCTTTTGTGCTGAGGATAATTGAATTCCTGCCCATCCTGTTAAAGCTTGTCTTCAAAAACATCAATATGGTGGCAGCCAAACAAAGTACATGGCTTGATCCTGAAAAAGGACTCCCAGACAGAATTATTAAATCAACAAGATAGCAAGCCAAGGGCAGGTAAGGTTCTATACAGAGCCTTACCAACCTAAGACATATGTGAGTTACTGTGGATAATCATTCTTGTCAGAAAGATCTAAGACAGGCTCAGTTTTGTTAATGAAATTAAAAAAGGGACAGGCAGAGAGCATTTTGGGCTGCTTGGCAAGAATCTAACATGGGTCAAGGACAAAGAAATGGGCTGCTTGGAAAGAATGTGACATTGGCCAAGGACAAAGAAGTAGGCTTCAGGCAGGAACCTGACTTAGTCTAGAAAAAAGAAGTAATTTCAGGCATGAATTAAATCTTAGACTAGAGTGAAGACTTCTTAATAAGCTGTTTAAAATCAGTGCAGGTTTCTGTGTTACTGGAGACAAACTAAGGCGTGATAGGTTCTTCTCATCTCCACAGGTTTATTCTGAGGCTCCCGTTGCTTTCACTCCCCACTAAAAATGGACTGCAGCAGAGAATCACAGAGCTCTCAGTTACCAGTTCTATTTGAATCTACAGGTAACTTTACCAATAGGGTGATTTACAGAGCATATTTTTGCCTTTCTAAACTCAGGTGCCTAAGGTGCAATTGTGCTCAGTCCCCATAATCTCTACCAGCATCATTGAAAGAAAGTGTTGTCATCCAGTGTTTGACCAGTCAGCTCTTTCGGGATATGTGTTGGTTCCAGCAAAAAGCAGGGCAAGCCCCTAAGCTCCTGTACTATGATGCACCATAGAAGGATGATGTCCCATCAAGTTTCAATGGCAGGGTATAAGGAACTGAGTGAGTCTGAGAATTCACACTCAGCATCAGTAGTGTGCAATATGAAGATTTTGGGAACTGTCAGCAGTCTTCCTCTCACAAGGTTACAAGTCATAACAAAAACCTTCAAAGGAAGTCAAAATTTTTGGTTATGATGTCCAGCCCTTCTTTTTCTGTATCTTACTCTGTTCATAGTCTTTTTCAGATTAATCCTAGCTTTGAAAGCCATCTTGAGATTTTAATAAAAGGAGCCATGTCATTTTCTTGACATTGTTAATTCTTTGCTTTGGCAGCAAAACATTTTGTCATTTTCACATTGTTTTAATTCATAAAAATCTGCTCATTTATAAGGACTTCCTCCAGTATCATCAATATCATTTTGCAGTTGCCCCCAGCCTAGGCCATTGTTTCATTTTATTAAAAATTTATCTCATTTATGTATTAATTTCAGTGAAGAATGTGTCATAGTATGCATGTTAAAGCTAAAAGTCTTCTTGTAGGAAATTTGTTCTATCTTACCATGTCAATTTCAGGGATCAAAACCAAGTTCTCAGGGTCAATAAATGCTTATACAGTCTAACTATCACACTGGCCCAGATTGGAGCATTATTTTTATTAATTTATTATTTTATTTATTTACATCCCAAATGTTGCCTCAATCCTAGTCTCCCCTCCAAGATTTCCCTACTCCCTTCTCCTTCCATTTCTCTCTTAGAGATTGCCCTCCTGGAGATCCCCCCTTCCTATGGCATCAATCTTTACAGGATTAGGCACTTCCTCTCCCACTGAGCCAAGACAAGGAAATCACCTGCTACATATGTGTAAGGGTTCTTGGAGAAGCCTTTGTATGCTCTTTGGTTGGTAGCATAGTCTATGGGAACTCTCAAGGGACCAGGTTAGCTATCACTGTTATTCTTCCTTTGGGGTTGCCATTCTCTTCAGTTCTATCAATCATTCCCCTAATTCACCCATAGGGGTCCCTGACCTCAGTTCAATAGTTGGCTGTGAGTATCTTCATGTGTCTCAGTCAGCTGCTTCTAGAGTCTCTCAGAGAACAGCCACACTAGGCTCCTGTCTGAAAGCCCAACAGCATGAGTAATAAATTCCATGTTTGCTGTGGGCCTGTGGGATGGATACCAAGTTGGGCTTTCATTGGTTGGCTATTACTTCTGTATCTGTTTCATCTCCCCCCTTCATTTCTTTTAGACTGGAACAATTCTGGGTAAAATATTTTGAAGATGGGTTGCTGTGCACACCCCTCCACCAAGTACCCTGTCTATCTAGTAGAGGTAGACTGTTCAGGTTCCATCTAACTATTATTGGTTATTTCAGGTAAGGTCATCCACATTGAGTCATCAATGTTTCTCACATCTGAAGTCTCTGGAAGTTTCTAGAGGTTCTACCCCCAACTCACAGCAGCTGCATGTTTCCATTAATTTTCCTGGCCCTCTTGGGCTTTACTTCTATCTTCCCATCAGGACACCTGATCCTGACTTCATTTCCCTTCTCCCTCCCCTCTTCCAGGTACCTTCATACTTTAGCCTCCTATGAATATTTTTATTCCCTTTTTAAGTGGGATTGTAGCATCCTCATTTTGTCCTTTATTTTTCTTAAACTTCATACAGTCTGTGGGATGTATCATGGGTATTCTGTAGTTTTTTGCTAATATCCAGTTATCAGTGAGTACATATCATGCATGTCCTTTTGGGTCTGAATTATCTCAATCAGCATGGTAATTTCTAGTCCCACCCATTTGCCTGCTAAGTTCATGATGTTTTTATTTTTAATAGCTGGATAATATTCCATCATGTAAATGAATCACATTTTCTGTATCCATTCTTTGGTTGAAGAACATGTAGGTTGCTTCCAATTTTAACTATTACAAATAAGACTACTGTAAATATAGTGGATCACATGCCCTTATATTACAGTGCAAAATCTTTTGGATATATACCCCCAAACAGTAGAGCTGAATCTTTAAGTTGAACTAATTCCAATTTTCAGAGAAATCATCAGTTTAATTTCTGGAGTGGTTATATCAGTTTGCAATCCCACCAGGAATTCCTCTTTTTCCACATCCATCCCAGCCTATACTCTCACTTGAGTTTTTGATCTTAGCCATTTTAATTTATATAAGGAGAAATCTCAGTTTCCTTTTGATTTATATATCCCTGATAACTAAGGACTTTGAACATATCTTTAAGGACTTCTTTGTCATTTGAGATTACTCTGTTAATTCTCTGTTTATCTCTATATCCCATTTCTCTGTTTATCTCTATACCCCATTTTTAAATCAGATAATTTTTTTTTGGAGTCTTACTTCTTGAATTCTTTATATTTTGACCACCAGCCTTTTATCTTATGAAAGGATAGTGAAGATTGGCTTCCAATCTGTGGGCTGCTGTTTTGTCCTGTTGATATTTTTCTTTGCCTTACAAAAGCTTTTCAGTTTCAAGAGGTCTCATTCTTCAGCTGTTGATTTTAAAGCCTGAGACACAAGTGTTCTAGGAAAATGTCCCCTTTGCCAATGCATTTGTGATTATTTCCCATTTTTAGTTTTATTAGATTCAGTGTATCTAGTTGTATACTAAGGTCCTTGATCCACTTAGATTTGAGATTTGTGGAGGATGACAAATATGGATCAATTTGCATTCATGTACATGCAGTCCACTAGTTAGACCAGACAAATTTGTGGAAGGTGCTTTATTTTCCACTGTATATTTTTGGCTTCTTTGACAAAAATTAAGTGTCTGTTGGTGTGTGGGTATATTTCTGGATCTTTGACTCTATTCCATTGACTGACCTGTCTGACTCTGTCCCAATATTATAAAATTTTAATCACTATTGCTCTATACTTCAGCTTAAAACCTGGCATGGTGACTCCCCTGAAATTCTTTTTGTGGTCAGAATTGTTTTGGGGATCCTGTTTTTTTTTTTTTTTGTATATTTTCAAAGGGTTTTTCATCAGCTAATGAAATGAATGTGATTTTTTTCTTTGAGTTTGTTTATGCAATGTATTACACAGATGGATTTTCATATATTGGAGTATCCCTGCATGCCTAGGATGAGACTACTTGATTATGATGAATATCAGTATCCTCCATGAGAAACCTATTGAATATTTTTGCATTGATGTAAATAGTGAAATTGGTCTGAAGTTCTCTTTCCTTGTTGGATCTTTTTGTGCTTTAGGAATCAGAATAACTGAGGCTTCATAGAATGAGTTAGGTAGTATTCCTTCTGTTTCTCTTTTGTGAAATAGTGTGAGAAATATTGGTATTAGCATTTCTTTGATGACCTGATAGAATTCTGTACTGAAATAGTCTGGCTCTGGGCCTCTTTTTGATGGAAGAATTTTAATGATTGTTTCTATTTCCATAGAGGTTATGGGACTGTTTAGATAGTTTACATGATCTTGATTCAACTTTTGTTATGTGGTATCTAGAAAATCATCCATTTCATGTAGATTCTCCATTTTTGTTGACAATAGTTTTTTTTCTTTTTTTTTTTTTGGAAGATCTGATAAATATTTTTTTTAAATTTCCTTGGGTTTTTTGTTGTTGTTGTTGTTGTTGTTGTTGTTATCTCTCCCTTTTCTTTTATTACTTTGGTAATTTGGAAACTGTCTGTGATCCTTCAATTATTTTGGCTAAGGGTTTTCTACATTGTTGATTTTCGAAAAGACCCAGCTCTTAGTTTTGTTGATTCTTAGGATTGTTCTCTTTTTTTCTAATTGATTGCTTTTAGCCCTGAGTTTGAGGATTTCATGTCATTCATTCCTTTAGTTTGCTTCTTTTGTTCTAGATCTTTCAGGTTGCTGTTAAGATGCTAGTATAGGATCTCTTCAACTTTTTTATGTAGGCACTTAGTGCATGTATTTTCCTGTTAACATTGCTTAATTGTGTCACATAGGTTTGGGTATGCTGTGCTATTCACTTTCACTGAATTCTAGAAAGTCTTTAATATTTTTCTTTACTTCTTCCCTTACCAAGTAATCAATAAACAGAGAGTTATTCAGTGTCCATGGTCATTTGGGCTTTCTGGTGTTTTTTATTTGTTTTCTATTTTTGAAGTCTAACCTTATTCCATGATGATCTGATAGAATGCAAAGGTTTATTTGAATTATTTGAATCTTCTGGTAATTGTTGAGGCTTTTTTTTTGTTTGTTTGTTTGTTTGTTTTTGTCTGATTATATGGTCAGTTTGGGGGACTGTTTTAGGAAGAACCTGTGGGACTGCGTAAGGGTATTCTGGTTCATGGCTGGGCATGTGTCTAGAACCCCAAGACTCGGTGTGAGAACTGGCAGGAGTTTGGCATGCTCCCAGAACCCAAGGTCCGGAAAAGCAGTCTAGTCTCCATAGAATTACATTGATTAGTCACTTAGGCCAGCCATTACAGCCCCTCCCAAAGTGCACAGGTAGAGGGCATGATTAGAGGCCTCAGCCTCTAGGGATTTACATACTAATGAAGGCCAGAGGGCAGAGCAAATTAAGCATGCCTCCCCACATCCTTCCCAGATCCTCCCCAGATCCTCCCTCTTTCTCCCTCCTTATTTAACTCAGGTCTGGCCTGAATTTTATGGGGCCTACTTCCAGATTCATCCACCATCCACCATGACAATAAACCCTTTTGGAACCAAGGACTTCCTGGTGTCATTGGGGCCTGCAGCCACCAAAGCCCCCATCCACTGGAATGTTAGACCTTCTCCCTCATGTGGGACCTGCCGCATTGTGGAAAACCCACTGGGACTCCACCGCTGCGGGCCCCATAATTTTCCCCATATTTGGTGCCTCCAACACGGAGCACAGACATTCACATTCTTCAACAACCGGGCCGCCACAGTCTGCAACAAAACGCAGCTGAGCTTCCTGCCCTGCTTGTCTAGTGCTGTGAGGAATCGACTCAGTGAAGATTCCATGCTTCTCCCATGCTGACTGAAGCTGCAGCTGCTTAATCTCTCACTTGGAGGACCTCTTGCTTTCCAGACACTAGGACCCACATCTTCAAGCAAGCTAGCCAGGCCACCCACCGAGTCTACTAAGCAAGTACTGTAAACAAATCTCTCCCACAGGTGCTGCTAGGGCCTCTTTCTTCTCCCCCCACCCCTCATTTTTCTTGGCTGTGGGTTGTCCAGTTGCGTGCCCACATGCCCCCATCTAGGTCCTTTGGCAACCTCTCAGCGATCTGAGAGCCCAAGGGCTTGAGACCATTTGGTCCCTGGCCGCCTCAAAGCACAGGGATCCCCAATCCCTCTCATTTTTCTTGGCTGTGGGTTGTCCGATCGTGTGCCCTCATGCCCTGTCTCAGTCCTTCGGCGGCCTCTCAGTGGTCTGAGAGCCCAAGGCCTTGAGACCAGTCAGTCTTTGGCCAACTTCTGGCCTGGGGATCCCCAATCCAAGAGCTCTGCACCCCCGAGGAACCAGAGTGAGAATTCCCCATGCTGGGCGGGGCCCTATTGCATTCGCCCAGTGTTGCAGGGAATAAACTCAGCCAAGATCCTGTGTGCTCCTGCCATGCTGAGCTACAATCCCAGCCTGCTGGGTCATGGCAGAAGCATTCACCCACAATGCAACAGAGATTCTTGCCTGTGCATGAAGTGAGGCTGCAGTTGTGGAGTCCCAGTGGGTTTTCCACAATGCGGCAGGTCCCACATGAGGGAGAAGGTCTAACATTCCAGTGGATGGGGGCTTTGGTGGCTGCAGGCCCCAATGACACCAGGAAGTCCTTGGTTCCAAAAGGGTTTATTGTCATGGTGGATGGTGGATGAATCTGGAAGTAGGCCCCGTAAAATTCAGGCCAGACCTGAGTTAAATAGGGAGGGAGAAAGAGGGAGGATCTGGGGAGGATCTGGGAAGGATGTGGGGAGGCATGCTTAATTTGCTCCACCCTCTGGCCTTCATTAGTATGTAAATCCCTAGAGGCTGAGGCCTCTAGTCATGCCCTGTACCTGTGCACTTTGGGAGGGGCTGTAATGGCTGGCCTAAGTGACTGAACAATGTCATTCTATGGAGACTAGACTGCTTTTCCAGACCCTGGGTTCTGGGAGCATGCCAAACTCACACCGAGTCTTGGGGTTCTAGGTACATGCCCAGCCATGAACCAGAATACCCTTATGCAGTCCCACATCTCCTCCCCTTTACTTTTTAAAAAAAGGGGGTCACTGTGTCGAAAATTTTGGATGAGGAAGCCAAAATAAAACACTCTTTAGGCCAGAGGGGTTAGCACAATTAAGTCACAGGATAAGGGAAGTTGAGGGTGGGGGTTGGGAAGGCAAGGGCTAATTGAATCAATTGAAGGAAGGTGATACAGTTTGAGGGTAGTAATAGCTGGCTGACTAATCTAAATAGACATTATATTTTGCTGCGGCCTCTTTTTTTCCCCACAAGAACCTATATTCTTTTTCTTAGAGGGGGTGAAATGTCTTCTCTTAAATTCATTTGGTTCATAATTTCTGTTAGTTTCACTGTGTCTTTTTTTAGTTTCTCTTTCAATAATCTTTTAATTGGTAAGAGTCGATGTGTGATGAGGCAGGTCCTATTTTCTAAGATCAACATGTGAGGTTCAGTCACATGATAATGAGAAATTCAATATGAGACAGGAGCTGTGTTAGCTGAAGTTTCTAATGTAGATGGGAAGGAGTGATATATGGCCTTTAGCAATCTTCACATAATTCTTTTGTGCAAAAGCATTTCATATGTATTTCTTTTATTTTCATTTTATTGGTTATTTTATTTATTTACATTTTAAAATTATCCCTTTTCCTGGTTACATCTACTAACCTCTCCCCACTTCCCCATGCTTCTATGAGGGTGCTCTCCTACCCACTAATCCACCCACCTCCTCTAACCTCACTGCTGCAGCATTTTCCTAAGCTGGGGCATGGAGCCTCCACAGGATAAATGGGCTCCCCTCCTAATGATGCCAAATAAGGTGTTCTTCTGTGACGTATGCAACTGGAGCCATGATTCCTTCCATATGTACTCTTTGGTTGGTGGTTTAGTCCCTGGGAGCTTGGGGGCATCTGGTTGGTTAATATTGTTGTTCTTCCTGTGTGTTTGCTAACCCCTTCAGCTCCTTCAGTCCTTCCCCTAACTTCACCACTGAGGTTCCCATGCTAAGTCTGATGATTGTCTTTGTACATCTGCATCTGTATTGGTCAGGCTTTGGAAAATTCTCTCAGGGGACAGCTATATCAGGCTGCTGTGAGCAAGAGCTTCTTGTCATTAGAAGTAGAGTCTGGGTTTGTTGTCTGCAAATTGGAAACATACCTACGTGGGGCAGTCTCTGGATGGCCTTTCCTTAAAATGCACAAAACATACCAGGATCTGACCTGAAATGAAAAACAAAGTACTTCATAATGATTGCTTGGGAATTTGCACATGAATTTTCAATATTAAATTATAATTTCAAGAGCCAGTATTGTTGTTGTGATGATACAGCCTTCTTTCTCTGTATAGAAAATATCTTTTGTATTGTATAGCTGCATCACCTGACAATTAGAAATTAGCCTAAGGTTTAGACAGGATATGGGCATGGAATATCTAGGAGGAGAAAGAATTGGGGAGAGAGGTGCAAAAAAGATAAGTATAGAGAAGTTGTTAAGAGAAGGATACCTGGTACCTGAGCACAGGTAACCAGCCATGTGACAAAATTATTCTAGTCAGAGAAGTGCCTAGATATGTATGGTCAAGGAATTTTTAAATATAATTTGACTCTGAGTCTTATTTCTGGGAGCATGGGGATAGGAGGCAGACCTAGGAATAACTTTTACAGTTACTATCACACAATCAGCCTCTATCTATTGCAAGTTAAGTCAGAGTCTCTTAGATAGTAATAGAAAATCTTCTTTGAATTGGTTGTTATAGTGACCATGCTAGTCTTTACAGCATCTAATCAATCAGGTGTCCAAAGTATATCCTGGGAACCCTAACAGGTTAAGAAATAGTAGGTCAGGGACAGATTATACATTCAAAATCAGTTGAGTGGAGGATGAAGTTTTGGGAGTTTATTACTACATGAAATCTACATACGATCCTCCCACAATGATACAGACCTAAACCAAAACATTCTTGGTTGAATCAGCATACCTACCAATGTGCTGCTGCCTTATTTGAGAGAAGTAGAACACTCTGTGTCTGTGTGATAGGGAGGGGCTGGGGAACTTGAGCAATTGTTTGCAATAAGAGTTCTGACTAGACTCATCAGGCTGGAGGAGTGGTTTGACTAGACCTCAAGTTCCATCAGCTTCTGATCTTTCTATGTGTAACAGCCATGGTATTCCCTCTGTGTCAGCAGGTGTTAATCTCATTAATCTAGTTTAGTTTTGAAATTTTAATCATTCAATTTTTAAAATTAGTCTCTTGTTCTTTATCTCATTGGTTCCTTTTAAAGCTGTATACGTTTTTATGAAATTTTCATTTAACTTTTCAAATGCTTAGATGTCTATCCATATTTTCTATTGTCCTAAGAAACCTTATAAGATTATTTTTAATACCTTATAAAAGAGTTGTATTGATTTCCTTTTGAAAAGGATGTATGACCAGAAAGAAGGTATGCTTATATGGAGACTTAAGTTTACTTATTTTGAAATGTTACTTAAGTCATTATATTGATATTTCTCTTATTTCTGGATCTGACAAAATAGTTGGCTCTACACATTTTATAGATGAATTTTTATACTGAATGGCTTACTTCTACAGGTTGGACTTGACTCGGGTTGTATATAACTTTGCAGTCTGTAAAATTCTTCTCTAAATATTATCAACATTAACAAAGACTGCAAGTGTCCCAGTGGCCTATGCTTTGGTACTTTGGGTCTTATCTACTTACCAGGAGTTGGGGCTAATAAGTCTGGTTACCTATAGTTCTAATAAGATAGGCTAGTGACAAAATATCAGAATGTAGAGAACTGTGTGGGCAGGTCCTTTTCACTGTTTTCTCAGTCTGTGGAGGACCCAGGCTCTTCAGTGTCTTCAGGTAAGCATGATATTACCTGTGTATATGACTCTTTGTTGAATGAGAGCACAATGTGTACCAAGTGCCTTCTGTGAAGAAGTGCAGCAGTGAGAATTTGTAGGAGCTCCCTATAGTGCCTGTGATTTACCAACAACAAAGAGCTCTGGGTCACGTGTAGGCCCTGATATAGGCCTCATTTGTACATACTTACAGTTAGAGAAGGTTCACTTCCTTGAAAGTTTTTCTGAAACTGGGACTAGAAGTAGTAGACACAGGATACTTCATGTCCATCTTCAAAGTCTGTATGATTACTTTGGATATTAGTGTCAACATATTGTCTCATTTCATGCCACAGATTTTCTCATAAACTCTAGTTGGACATTACTTGTTCGTTTTTTTTTTTTTTTTTTTGGTTTTTGTTATGAAAATGAAAGCATAGAAAGCACCTGTCAGCTTATCTTTTGTACCAGAGATCCAAGAGCCTTTGCTTATGGTTTCTCTGCTATCATGTCTCCGAATCAATCTCTCCCTCTGTCTGTCATCATCTCCATATATCTACTTGTCTTTTCATCCTCTCATTCTCCTTTCATTGATTTCCAAAGTAAGTTCGTTCTCCTTAAAGATTGCAGTTGACATGTGGGTTGTTGTTCATTAGTTATAGTTAATATGTCAAATATATAGTCATTCAATTAATACTTTATTAAGTGAATGAGACAAAGATCATCCAAAACTTAATGAATAGATACAAATGATATGGAAAAGGATAGAATCATAAGTCATGATTTTCTCTCAATAATCACAATTATAACCAACAGCAGGTCATCTGCATAGCAGGAAAGTATCCTGATAGTACATAGATATAGGATTTCTTCTGCAGAACGTGGACTTTTCTGTGTGGAAGTAGGAAATAGAACATACACACACACACACACACACACACACACACACATATATATATATATATTAGAATGTTACAGCAATGCAATCAATTTAGTAAGTTTATAATGAGACTCTTGTGAACTATGTATATGCGTTTGTACACACTTTTATTAGCAGCAGAGTAGAATATAAAGAGAATGCTTCAGGCTCTACTGTGAGACAATGGTTTTCATAAAATAAAAGATGGGCCATTACAAAGAAATAAAGTTAAAATAAGTGAACATTACTGATCAGAAAATATTAACAAATATTTGCAGAATATTCCATATGGTAGTTACAGAACATATTTAAAGTATATTAGCAAAAGGATCATTGTTGAAAGTATTAATTATGTTTTGCTACAAGATATTAATAAATTAAAAATGTAATTGTATTTGTATCTTTTGCATCCACCAAATAAATAAAGTAGATATTCATTGAAGAAATTCATGAGGTATGAAATGGTTTGCTCAAATAAGCAGTTGTGTAACAGATAATTTTGAAAGGATATTTAAAAATTTCTTTAAAAAATTTAAAAATTATAGAAACAGCTCATTCTCACATAGTTCTACTTCAACATATCATGAATGTCCTGTTTACACAAAGTTTCATGAGGAATCTTTTCTTGATTATAGTAGGTATGAAAGACTGGATCACCGTGTGGAAGACTGTATGACAGAATCATAAGCTTGCTGTTTATTCTTATGAATCAGCTGTGTGGATTTTGAATTGTTTGTTTTGTGCATTTATTGTGTTGTTGTTTTTATGATAGTCAAATTTGTTTTTTCCATTAAAATATTTTCTAGAATATAATAGCCACTTTATTGATATATGTCTGACATAAGAGCATCACATGTTTTTAATATAAAAATTTCATGAATACAACACATTTGCTAAGGATACTGCTGTGAATCAGTCCCTCTTATCCAATAGTTCTATTCCACTCTATTGACTAATTTATTCTTCTGCTCTCTGAATATTCATTTCATAGACAAAAATATATCACTTCTTTTGTGTTTAGCAATATCCATTTCAGATTATAAAGATGCATTTGTGTAATTTTCTACTTTAAATCATTATGGGATTAGATATTTGGAGTGGAGGAATCCTATACAACAAGGATTAAATAATTGTAAAAAAAAAAAATACTCAAATGGGACTGGGGCGTAGAGATGCTCAGCAGTTAAAAGTACTGTTCTTGCCTCACAGTCTGTGTTAGGAAGTCATTACTTCCATGTAAGTTCACAACCATGAGTATTTCCAGTTCCACAGTATCTAATGAACACTGCTGACTTCATGTAGTGTGCTTAGGTATATGCAGACAAAACATTCACATGCATACAAATTTAAAATCGCCAAATATGTCTGTCTGAATGAGCCCTGGAGTAGTTTACTCTTAAGCTCCCATTATGGAAGTTATAGTGCTTTTAATTATTTTAAATTACACTTTTTTGAAATTACATAGTTTGTTTTACTTAATACTGAAATGTCTTGCATAGTTCACAGTAACAAAAATATATCAGGAAATAAAATCCTGAGAGTATTCTTTGATCTCTCTGAAATACACACTTATTCATCACCTACACATGGGACTTTCCCAGAACCATTTCATTCTCCATGTCACTGTATTGGCAAGGCCCTTTGCATCCGAGACTACCTTAAATGAATTTCTCTATTCATCTGCAGCTGTGTGTGCTTTTGACACATATTGGTTGTATGATTTCCTTTTATTAAATCTAAATACCTGGAGTTGCTATTTACCGCCAGCAAAGGTGGCTCAAGGAACCTTACAGGCTCATGAAACTGATGACTATATGCCCATTTTGAAAGTCCACAAACCATTTTTTTTTCTTAGACTACCAGGAGGATTGCTCTGGTATAGTGTTATAGGCTTTGGTAGGTACCTGAACACAATGTAGGCCTAGACAGAACCAACACTTTAATTTCTGAACATGAATTTTCTGGTACTCAGAATTTGTATTAATCATTAATGACAGGATATAAAGAAGTGGAAGTGATTACATACTTTCTTTTTATACTCAAGTATACATCTGTCCATGCAATATAACAATCAAACCAAAGCTTATAAGGTCTAATACTAAAGCTAACACTTCAATCTTAGGGTAATCACTGTTGAGTACTGCCAAACTATAAAGCTTGACAAGTCTATCATCTCAAGATTTGGCAATACAAACAGGTACAAAATTTAGCTCCACATGTCAATCAATACCTCATGGTCTGGGTGGAAAGTGCAATATATGTTTTGTGATGTTTACATAGTGAAGGCAAGTTGAATTTTATGATGGTTACACAGTGTTGAAAAAACAACTTAATGCTTGACATTATGAGTCTTTAATAAGGACTTTTACCAGGTCCATACACAGTCACTACTAAACAAACAAACTCAATTTTAGTTATATGACCCCATTGAAGAGCCTCTGTTACTCCAGGGCAAAAAGTGACTATGCATAGCTTGCTATCGAATTGGTATAATATGATATGGGAACCAGAAAACAAAACAATGAACAAAATAAAACAAACCAGGCTCTGAGGGTCTATATCAAGTATGCTTCTCTGACCATCTCTTTGCCCCCTTAGTTTTTGTAACAGTGGACCAGAGACAGACAAATTTCACCTTGCCATCAGCAGCCTCCAATTAGAAGATACTTCAACTTGCTTCTTTCAATGAGGAAACAGCTTGCTTCCCACATGGATACAGATCAGAGCATAATCTACCTAATGAAGCAGAATTGTGAAGCATTGTTGCCCCAGCTGCTCCTGGAGGTGTGTCCATCTGATCTAGTTTTTCTCAGATTGAAGGCATATTATAAGCCTTCATCTTATAAAAATATTTAGGGTAAGAGAATAAGGGGAACACTCCTGCATCTGAACTCTCTTTATTCTACCTTAGCACCATAATTACAGACTTGACAGTAACGCTCCTGGTTTTATTTGCGGTCACCCTCTCTGTGTGAAACAACTCAGAACCATAGGAGTCTAACCTGGGTTTGAAAAGACCAGGTAAAACCAATTGAAAGGCTATTCATTTACACCACTTCATTTGGTAAAGTTGTCTATAAGGATAATAACACAGATAATCAGTGTCTGCATAATCAGTGGAAAAAGTAAGAATGCTGCAATCCACAGGGCCAGTGTAGAGCTGAAATAAGGAATAATCTTAAATCAAGTTTGTCCAAATCCAGAAACAATGTAGAGATTCAACTGAAGACCAAAGTGTCTATGAGTAAGAGAATATTAATCAAATATTGTACATAAAATACAGTTTAGTTAATAATTGGAAAAAAATCAATGGATTATGTGTGTGTGTGTGTGTGTGTGTGTTTATTGAGGGAAGTTTGGTGATAAGTGTTTATCTGAAAGGTGTTGGTAGAAACCATTTTATATGGGAAAATAAATTAAAAGAACCAATAAAATATTGTAATTAAACCTAAAAATATTCCTGAAAATAAAGGGTCTTATGAAAGAAGTTTTAAAAACAAATGACTGTAATAAAAATATGTACTATGTGTGTGTGTGTGTATGTGTGTGTGCATGTGCGTGTGTGTGTGTGTGTGTGTATGCCTTGCTATATACATGAGAGTATATCTTATTATAGTCTGTCTATGAGAGTATATCTTATTTTATTTTTGTGTTATTTTGAGTAACAATTTTATATTACAATTTTCACATCTATCCATTTTTCTGGAAATTCCATGAATTTATTTCTTCTTTACAATGAAATAAATCTATGTGGTGTATATGTGCTACACTTTCTTTATCCACTGGTGTTTATGATCATCTATGTGAGTTCCATTTATTAACTCACATGAAGAGGTGAACAATAAGCACAAATGTGCACATATCTCAGGGGTAAGGTGTAGAGATCTTTGAGTACATGCACAAGAATGTCGTGACTGAGTAGTCTTGTAGGACTTATACTTTAAATGGTTTGAGAAAAGTTCACATTTATTTCCAAATTGACTGGACTGGGTTGCTCTCCAATGTGCCTTGAATAAGAACCCTTCTTTTCGCAAATCTACATCAGCATGTGCAATACTTCTTGATGGTAGTCATTTTAATTTGGATTTCCCTGATGACAATGAATGATGGACACATAAAAATACTTATTTGATATTTATCTAGACTCTGCTCCTAACAATTGTTGTCCAAAGTTACAGAGCTATGTTATAAGATGTTTTATTTTTATGGATTTATAATTTCATGAACACAACTTGTAATTTAGACAATATGTTACAGTACCATTTAATCACAACTGGTTCTCTGAGAAATATTCAGACTATTTATCATGAACTAAGGAATGTGAACATCAAGAAAAAAGGAGGATAAGAAAGCAGGTAGCTTAACTGCAGATCTTTATCTCTCCTGTCCTCCAAATCCAATCCCATAGTCTTATCCCCATTACTGTTGTAGAGCACCAGCTGAGGCATTCCCTTGTTCTCTGTCTCCTATTCCAGAGGTTCACACATACACTTTATGTAACTCCCTTACCCCATTCAACCTGATATCCCAGTCCCCAGTGCCAGCAAGCTATTAATGAGAGCATTCCAACAAAGCCTGCCGTTATAGTAATTAGGTCAGTGAAGCAGGTAGGCTAACTGCAGATCTTCACTCTTCCTCTTCAACATATTGAGTCCCTCAGTCTTATTCCCAGTTATGTAACTGATTAGCTGTTTTGGCATTTCCTCACTCTCTGCCCCTATTCCCAGGCATCTAAAGATTCTGTTTTTTTTTTCCACATGGTCTGTGAATTGTATCTTGGGTATTCCAAGATTTTGTGTCAATATCATCCACTTACCAGTGAGTGTATACCACAATTCACAGACCACCTAAAGCTCAAGAATAAGGAAGACCAAAGTGTGGATGCTTCAGTCCTTCTTAGAAAGGGGAATAAAGTATTCATAGGAGGAAATACAGAGAAAAAATGTGTAGCAGAGACTGAAGGAAAGGCCATCCAGAGACTGCCCTACCTGAGACCTATGCCACATACAGACACCTAATGCAGACACTACTGCAGATGCCAAGAAGTACTTGCCAACAGGATCCTGATATAGCTGTCTTCAGAGAGGCTCTGCCTGACCCTGACAAACACAGAGGCAGATGTCCAATGGAGAAGTTAGAGAAAGGACTGAAGGAGCTGAAGGGGTTTTCAACCCCATAGGAAGAACAACATTGTCAACCAACCAGACCCCACAGAGCTCTCAGGGACTAAATGACAACCAAAGAGTACACCTGGAGCAAATCATGGCTCCAACCACATATGTAGCAGAGGATGGCCTTGTTGGGCATCACTGTGAGAAGAGGCTCTTGTGCTGTGAAGGCTAGATGCCCCAGTGTAGGGGAATGCCAGGGCAGAAAGGCAGGAATAGGTTGGTAGGTTGGTAGAGGAAACACCCTCATAGAAGCAGAGGAAAGGAGATAGGATAGGGGGATTTCAGAGGGTAGACCAGGAAAGGGCCTAACATTTGAAATGTAAATAAATAAAAATAAACAATAAAAAATAGAATCTTCCTCCCATGGACACCTTTAATTTTTTTAAAAATTTTATTTCATTTTTTTTTACACTCTAGATTTTATCCCCCTACTGGTCCACCCTCTTACTGTTCCCCATCTCATACCTCCTCCTCACCCTCTATCTCCAGGAGGATATCCCCATTCCCCAAACTCTACCAGACCTCTAAACTCCTTGGGCCTTCTCCAGTCTCTTGAGGTTTAGGTACATCTTCTTTGATTGAACCCAGACCTGGCAGTCCTCTGTTATATGTACTCTGCCTGTTTCATGGTTTAGTGTCTGAGAGATCTCAGGGGTCTAGGTTAATTGAGACTGCTGGTCCTCCTACAGAGTCACTCTCCTCCTCAGCTTCTTCCAGCTTTTCCCTAATTCAACCACAGTGATCAGCAGCTTCTGTCCATTGGTTGGGTGTAAATATCTGCATACCTTTATTTTTAACTCACTAGCCAATTCCCATTTATAATTTACAGCACCAAATACCTAGGAAGAGATTTTTGATGGAAGGCCTTGTGGCCACATCAATCAGGGTATCAAAAGAATTTCACACAAGGAAACACACAATTACCACACTCTCCAGAAAGAACAACTAAAACCATGGAAAAAATCATACACTCAATAAAGACAAGACCATATATCAGCACCAAGAATTATATTTTCCCCAGTCACAGATACTTAGACACTAGTGTAAAATCACAATCATATTCAGCTAGGACAACATGTTTCTAATAGATCTCAGCAACCCTACCACAGGAGGTCCTTAGCAATGCAACATAGCAGAAACACAAGACAAAAACTCTATAGTAACATTTATAAATATAAAAAAGGCCCTGAAAGAGGAAATTATTAATCCCTTAAATAATCTATGAATAAAAATTGAGCAGTGGAAGGAAATGAATAAAACAATTCAAGACCTTAAAGTAATAACTGAATTAATGAAGAAAACTCAAGTAGATACAATTCTAGAAATGAAATTATAGAAACTTGAATATTAGAAACAAGCCTCACTTAAAAAATATAGTAGATGGGAGAGAAAAATCTCAGATATTTAAAGCATGATAGAATCAATGAATACCTTAGTCAAAAGTGTTTTAAATCTAAAAACAATAACAACAACAACAACAACAACAAAAATACCATACACAAAACATTCATGAACTCTAGATACTGTGAAAAGATCAAAACTATAAATTATAGGAATTTAGGAAGAAGAAGAAACTTGGTTCAATGATAAAGCATATATTATTAACAAAATTATATGAAAAATTTTTTCCAATACTAAAGAATGAGCTACGTATCAAGGTACAGGAAGCATTTATAACACAAAATACATTGACTAAGGAAAAAAAATTCCTCTTGGTACATAGTACTCAAAGCACTAAACATATAGAACATAGATTATTAAAAGATGCAAAAGGAAAGCATCAACTATTATGTGAATGCACACCTATTACATCTCAGTGGAGACTCTAAAAACCAGAAGGGCCTGGACTGATAGCTATTCTACAGACTATACAATGCCACGGATGTCAACACCAAAGACTATACTGAGCAAAAAGTTCACATACAGTAAATTCAGAGAACAGAATAATCCATTGTAAAACCAAACATATACTATATTTGTCTGTATACCCAGATATACAGAAGGAACTAGGAGGAAAATTTCAACCTAATGAGGTTAACTGTATCTATAGAACCAAGAGGAAGAAATAGTACCTAACCAGTAAATTCAAAAGAGAGGAAAGATACACATTTACATACCATGACTACCACCACCACCACCACAAAAATACAGTATGAGTAATCAAAAAACGTTACTCACTGATAAATCTCAATCTTAGTGGCCACAAATTCCCAATTAAAAATCACAGACTAACACATTAGATTAGAAAATGGGATCCATCTTTCTGCTTCCTCCTAGAAATATACATTAACATACAATAAACATCTCAGAGTAAAGTAATAGAAAAACTTGTTCTAACAAAAATGCACCTAAGAATGAATCTTGTATAGCCAATTCAATATCTGAGAAAATAAACTTCAACTATAACGTACTAAAAGAGATAGGGATGGAAACTTCAAACTCATCAAAGGAAAAATCCAACAAGAGGATACTGAAATTCTTACTAATCACTAGGACAACCAAGTACATAAAAGAAACACTATTTAGCTTAAACCACATATTTATTCTCATACTCTAAAAGTCTGAGACTTTATTAGCTCCCTTTACCAGTGGATAGATCATTCACACAAAAACTAAGCAGAAATACTAGATCTAAGAGATGTTATAATGCAAATCAACCTAAAAGATATTTTATAAACTATTCACCCAAACTACACATACTCAAATATACCTTCTTCTTGGCTCTTCATGGTACCTACTACACAATTGATAACATACTTGGACACACTGCAAAACACAACATATACAAGAAATTTGAAATAACACCTTGCAAATCTGACTAGCACTGATTAGAACTGGATATCAACAACACAAGAATCAACAATAATTTTACAAACTCATAGGAACCTAACAATTTAGTACTGAGTGAAAAAGAGACAAAGATAGAAACTAAAGACTTTCTAGAATCGATTGGAAAAAAAATACACAACATACTCAAACCTACAGGACAAAATGAAGGATATTCTAAGAAGCAAGTTCATACCACTGTCAGTACTCAAAATACTAATTGGAGAGGTTACATACAAGTAACTAAACAGCACACCTGAAAACTCTAGAAATAAATGAAATAATCATACCCCAAAGGAGTAGATCTAAGAAATAATCAACCACACACACACACACACACACACACACACACACACACAAAACAAAAAAAAAACAATGAAATAAAAAAAATGGCATTGAACTAAACCAAGAATTCACAACAGAGGAATCTTGAATTGCTGAGAAGCGCCTAAAGACATGTTCAAAGTCCTTAGTGATCAGAGAAATACAAATCAAAAGGACCCTGAGATTCCACCTTACACCAATCAGAATAGCTAATATCAAAACAGGTGATAAAACATGCTGTCGAGAATGTGGATAAAAAGGAACACCATCCATTACAGGTGGGATTACAAACTGGTACAACCATTCTGGAAATCAATCTGGAGGTTCCTCAGAAAAATAGAAATATATCTACCTGAAGATCCAGCAATACCATTCTTGTGAATATACTCAAAAGATGCCCCACCATGCCACAGGGGCATGTGTTCATTTATATTCATAGCGGCTTTATTTGTGATAGCCAGAAGATGGATAAAACCCAGATGTCCTATGACAATAGATACATAGAATGTGGTTCATTTACATGATGAAATACTACTCAGCTATTAAGAATGAGGACAACCTGAATTTTGCAAGTAAATGGATGGAGTTTGAAAATATCATCCTGAGTGAGGTAACTTGGACCCAAAAGATGTGCATAGTATGGACTCACTAATAAATGGATATTAGCCATAAAATAAGTACAAAAAAGGACAGAATACCCAAGACACAGTCCACAGAACTCAAAAAGGTCAACAAACTAAGAGGCCCAAGTGAGGACACCTCATTTCCACTTGGGAGAAAGAGGAAAGCAATCACAGGGTAGGAGAAAGGTACCTGGAAAGAAAAGTAGACTGGGGCCAGGGGAGAGGGGAACCTGATCTGGTACTGAGGGTGAAGGAAAAGGACTGAAGTCCTGAGGGCCAGCAGAAAAAATAGAGACTGGCAACCTAGGGAGTTAGGAGACTGGGGGATCCTCCAGAATGCACCAGAGACATAGGAAGTGAGAGACTCTCAGGACTCAAAGGGAGGGACTTTAGATGAAATGGCCAACAGTAGGGAGATAGAACTTATAGAGCCTACCTCCATCAGGAAGACAGGGCATCAAATGAGGGAGGGGATTGCCATCCCACAGTCAAAACTCTGGCCCATAGTTGTTCCTATTTGAAAGAACTACAGTGATGGAAATGGAGAGGGGCCTCAGGAAAAGAAGATCCAGTGAGAACCAGCTCAAAGGGAGGGTCCAAGGCCTGACATTGTTACTGAAGCTATGGAGCTCTCACAAAAAGGGACCTAGCATGACCGCATTCTGGAACAACCAACAAGCAGCTGAAAGAATCAGATGCAGATATTTGCACCCAACCAATGGCCAGAAGCTGCTGACTCTTGTGGTTGAATTAGGGAAAGGCTGAAAGAAGCTGAGGAGGAGGGAGACCCTGTAGGAGAACCAGTAGTTTCAATTAATCTGAACCCCTGAGATCTCTCACACACTGGACCACCAATCAGGCTGCATACACCAGCTGATATGAGGCCCTCAGCACATGTACACCAGAGGACTACCAGGTCTGTGTTCAATCAGGGAAGATGCACCCAACCCACAAGAGACTGGAGGCCCCGGGGAGTTTACAGGTCGGGTGGGATGGGGGGAGGGGGTGGGGACATCCTCATGTAGACAAGGAGGTTGGGTAGAGGTATGAGATGTGGAAGAGTCAGAGGATGGATAATAGGGTGTTGGGAATAAAATCTGGAGTGTAAAAAAATATGTAATAAAAAGTAAATAAAATTTTTAAAAAGACTGAAATAAGTAAAATAGAAAAAATAGACAAATAAAAATTCAAGAATTAATGGAACAAAGAGTTGGTTTTTTAGAAAGATTACTAAGATTGAAGTTATCCAAATAACTAAAAGCTAGAGAGAATATTTAAATTATGAAAATTATGAAGAAATGGGGATGCATAAAAGCAACCATTAAGGAAACTCAGAGATTCACAATATCATACATTAAAAACATGTATTTCAGCAAATTAGAAAATTGAAAGGCAGCGTTTACTTTTCTGAGTACATACAATGTACCAAATTCAAACCCAGACCAGATAATCAATTTATCTAAACATATGACCACCAGACTAATAGAAGCAATAATTAAATCTCTTTCAACCACCACATGCCCCCCCTCCAAAAACAAATTAAGCCATGTCAAAGTGAAGAATTTTATCAGACTTTAAAGGAGTTAATGTTGACAGTTTTCAGATTTTTTCATAAAGTAGATATTTCCAATTCATTTTATGAGGCCATTGTAATCCTGATTTCTAAGCCATGTAAAGACCAAAGAAAGAAAATTCAGAACAATTTTCCTTATGAACGGGGATGGAAAAATTCTCAATACAATTTTTGTAAACTGAATCCAAGAACTCATCAAAAAGGCTATCCACCATGATCATGCATGCTTCATTCCATTGCGACAAGGATGGTTCAACATATGTAAATCCGGAAGTTTAACCAATCACATAATTAATCAAAAATGCACCCAGGTGTGAGATTTACAGAAATGTGTGGACTGAAGAATTCCCAACATTCCCCTTGACTCTGAATTCTCTATGATCTATTCCAGCATGAGAATACATAGCCTAAATTTGTCCTTGTATAATCAGACAATCTTCTTGCAATGTACTGCAACCTGAGAAATTCTCATCATGGATGCATAGAAGGAATGATTGGTAATTCTATTCCCTTATAATTGTTGATGAGGCATTGTCTGAACCTATAGTATATAGTTTACTAATGTCCCCCAAAAGACTAGAGAGCTCAGTTTTAGAGAGTCATGGCTCTGTTACAAAGTTCCCTCTGCATATTTTATAGTAAGTGAACACCTTTTCGATAAAAAGTATTTTTAATGTTTATGGATTTATATAAATTGTCACTAGAATTTTGTAAAAATTGCAAACAATTTGATCAGAGGTTTACATTTACTAGTTAACAGATCAAAAAATGAAAGAGTTTTAAACAACAAAACTATGCTTGTGAAATGAAGTTTTCATAAATCTATGTACTTATTATGAATCATTGTAAGTTAAATGAGTATCAAAATGAAGTATATTTTGTAAACAATGGAATCATGGAGGATATCCTAGCATTTTGATCCACTTTTGAAACCAGAGAATTTTATGAAAATAGATGAAGACTCCAAAAGGAGTCTTTGAAGTTAATGTATTGAAATACCAAGAATAATAAATTTGATTTATTTAATGTCCACTTTCCTGTTCATGCATTAAATATAGTTTAGTTGGACATTTTCATATTCTTCTTCTCTAATTTAAAATCTCTCTGTCTCTCTGTCTCTGTCTCTGTCTCTGTCTCTCTCTCTCTCTCTCTCTCTTCCTGTGTGTGTGTGTGTGTGTGTTTATGTATGTCTGTGTGATGTCTTTGTAAGTTGGGAGAATTAGCCGTAGGTAGCCTCAAAGACTCAGCTTCCTTCTCTATCACTCTTCATTTTTAAAAGTTTAGACAGGGTTTTCTGCTAAATGTAGATTTTATATTGTCTAGAATAGTTCATTATAAATATACTTTATTCTGCTTTTCTTTAGGTTCAAGTGACGGAGATAAGTGTGACGGAGTCAAATTATACTTAAGTGTGGCTGAACCTGGGTTTTATGTGAGTGTTGAGAATTTAACTTGAGTTCTCATTTTTATCATGACAAATACTTTACAGAGACATCTCCCTGATATTGAAACTAATGTATTCAAAGTAAAAAAGACTGTTTTTACCCTCAGAAGGAGTCTTTGAAGTTAATGTATTGCAATACAAAGAATAATAAATTTGATTTATTTAATGTCCACTTTCCTTTTCATACATTAATCAGTGAAGCATTTCTAACATTCAAGGGATTATGACTACCTTCTAGCCATGGCACTATAGATTTTTTTAACATATTATTCACAAAATTCTCTATATATTTATAATTGGAGAAAATGCATACCTGAATAATATATTTTACCATATATTCAAAAATGTACTTTAAGATCTGAGGTTTTGTGTTTGATTTTACGAGTACTCAAACTTATTATTTTTATATATCATTTATGTTTTATTCTTCTAATTCTTTATCACATAATTTTTGAATCATACCTAAAAAGTAGTTCTATTACTACTTAAATAGAGATAATCTAACACTGAAATACTTTCCATGTTTTGACTCATTTCTTGAAAATAAAAACAACCAAAATATATTAAAGATTGTTGACTAAACTTCTCACCTCAAATATCCCACATAACAAATGAACATTTTGTTATACAAGTGTAGCATATTTCCACAATCTATCCAGCCATTCATGGGCTTCTAGACACTTACTCATTTCTATATATTGTGGAAAGAGCAGAAATCAACTGGATGAACAAGTGGATCTATAGTACGTTGTGGAGTCCTTTGAGTATAAATCCAAAAGTAATATAGCTGATCTTGTGGTAGATCCTATTCCTAGTTTTCTGAGCCCCCTCCACAGATATTTTCATAGTTGTGTATGTTTGTACTTCCACCAGTTGTTTTTCCTTTCCTGACATCCTCATCAGCATGAGCTACCACTTGCTTTGCTGTTCTTGGCTATTCTGACATCCTGACTTGTATAAGGGAAAAGTATAACACTGAAAGTAGAAGTGGACAGAAATTTCTATCCCTAACCAAGAACCTATCTACAATAAGCAGCAGCTTGAAAAGATAAATTATTTTTCTCTAATGTGTCTCACTGCATATATTAAGCACACATAAGCTTAGGCCCCATTCCCATAGATGCCAAGCAAAAATGAACTCAGTTGTATTTTTGTACACTTTGCCTCATATTGCTTTGTTTAGAAATTTGGTATATTACAGGTCTTTTATGTATATATTATGATGTTAGATTTTGTGTGTTTATTGGTTTGTTTTTATGTAGGTATGTTTCTTATGGAATTTTGGCTTTGTATTTAAATTAAGATTTTTTTGTTGTTTGTCTTGATGAAGCTCTGTTATGATTGCTGATACGTTTTTAATTCTGTTCTTTTGTTTCTTTTTTGTTATTGGCCCTTTTATTTTTTCAAATGAGAGACTAAAAGAAAGGACATGGACTTCTGTATCTGGGGAGATAGATAGGATATGAGAGGCATTGGGGGAAGAGAAAATGTGATTGTAATATATTGTCTGAAAAAATACTTTTAGTATAGAAATATTAAATATAAGTATATATTCAATGTATAAACAAATAGAAGGAAAGTTTTCTTTACTACATTTCTTTAGTGTAAATTTTCTTTACTGTATTTTCATATCACAATGTATTTTTCTGAACACAAACATGAGTAGATTTAATTGATCATATTAACTGTAAATAGCTATCGTGGGTATGGCAGATGAGTAACCATCTATTAACTTTTTTGTAAGGTACATAGCCTACAGTGTCCTGTGGTGTGATTTATTCAAGTGTGTCTCATTACCTCAAATTATACAGCTGATGTTGAAGATTGAAAATGAAAACTCCGTGATTAAAGACCAGTATTTTATGTTTAATTGAATCTGCTTTGCATAATTATCACTCAGAAAGTTCTCATCTCTGAGTTGCTATTAATAGATCCCTCAAGACAAGAGACAGATCAGCTTAAGTGATCAGTGCTCAGCCAACAAAATGGGATCTCTTTCTCTCCTTTTGTGCTTTCTGTTGTATCCCTCAGGTGAGAATAAGAGTAGAAAAAAACTCTGTTATCTTCTCATCAACCTGCTGGAGATTCCAGAGTTTTTGCATGTTAAGTGCATTCCTTAGGGAAATTTTCTCTAAGCTATTTCATCCAAAAGATTGTCTTTGAAATGCACAATGTGTATATGACTTCATTTGTGCTAATATATTCTATATTGACCTTTTCATGTCTTATGAAATTGCAGAGTTGAAAATGTACTGTGCCTGAACTCAGTCTCCATCTACTCTGACTGCCAATACTGGAAACCAGATCACCATCACCTGCAAGACTAATCCCAATGAGCAAACTCAGTTCTCTTGGTATCAACGGCAACCAGGCCAGTCTCCCAAAGCCTTAGTGTATGGCACAACTACTCTGTTTTCAGGAGTTCCAACATGGTTCAGAGGCAGTCGGTTTGGAGCAGAATTTTTCCTCATTATTGACAATACAGAGAGAGATGATTCTGCCAGTTATTACTGTGCTGAATGGCCAGGGTACCACAATGTTACTTCCCTAAACAAAAATCTTTAGAGCAAGGAATGAACTACAGTCCTTTACAAAAAGTCAAAATTCATATGAAGACCTTTTAAAGTTTTTCTTCTTTTAAAAACTCTCTTTCAACATTAGTTTTATTTAATATAAATGAATTCCAATTTGGAGGAAAATAGTGAATATCTGAGTAGTTATAAAAAGTGAGTTTGTCATAGACTGTAAGAATATACACTGTTGCTCTCCTTGTCCCAGGAACAGTCTAGTGAAAGATGGTTGGCAGGAGTAAAATTTGATCAGTATGGAATTGCTTGTTCCCATAGGATCCATTCCACTATTGTACTAATGGGCATGAGTTCCCAGGTCAGCCATTATAATATTTTGGGTTCACTACTGGGTGAGAATGACCATGGTTTTTTACCTCCAACAGCGGAACAGCACCTTTCAGTACTGTGACAGCTAGCCAGTGGGGAGGAGACATTCAGAGAAGAACTAATTTGATTTATTCTTGCTCAGGAGCTTTGTCAGAAATATTAGTACTTGATGTGCGACCTTCTCAAGTAAAATGGTAGTGGAACAGAACATCACCTAGATATGTCTGACTTCTGAACAAAAACAGATATGGCTTGGTATTTTAATGGTTAAATACAAGTACCTTTTATTATTCTTAACCTCATTGTTAACCCAATTAATATGTTAACTGTGTGTAACTGAGATTTACTATATTACCTTTACATATCCAATCCTACCACCTTGCTACAGTATTGAAATCCTTATTATATTTGAATAAAAATCTCAGGATAATCTGAATTCTGCCTGTGATGTACAGAAAAATGTATGTTCTATATCAGTACATCTCAAGTTGGGAATGAGGGATGCATAATTTTTCATATAAGAGTGTAATTACTTTTGACTGAGATATATGTCTGTGTAACACATCTTTTGAGAAAATATGGAGTTATCTTTGCATCTGTGTTCTCACTTGATATTCTTGTCTCCTGTTCCTATAAAAAAATATCAGAGCTTATATAGTTTATAAAGTAGCTTTTAAAACAATATTCTATATTCTGAAAATAAACGGAGTTTTCTGTCATCTTACCCATCTTTAGGTTTTTCTTTTTTTTTTTTTTTTTACTATATCACCTTTCTGTACCATGGGTCTGAGTAACTTTGTCTCTATAATCCTTTATATTTTTAACATTTATGTGGATGTGAAAATTTTTGGTTTTAGACATTGAAAATCAGTTTTTGAAACCATATCTAACTACCCTCTGCTGAGATACTTTATATAGTTTGGAGAATGGGGAGTAATCTTTTCAACTATGAATCTACTAGTATCTATAACAGGCTCCAAACACTAGTACAAATCCAATGGACTACTATGGAGACTCTAAAGCTGTGTGTTGCGACCACTTTTAGTGTCAAATGACTCTTTCAAAGGGTAATCGATGATTATCAGGTATATAAGACATATACATTACGATTCATAAGAGTAGCAAAGTTACAGATATACAGTTGGGATTTTAAATAATCTTGTACTTTGGAGTCACTAAGGAACTGTATATTAAAATGTTACAGCGTTAGGATGGTTGAGAACCTATGGTCCAAATGAAGGCATCGGTTAAACTTAATAGGTCATAAAACCAAAAACACTGTTCTGATTCTGGGGAAGGCACTTGGATGCAAGAGAGCAGAGGGATAGAGATGGTAGATTATTGGGGAAGAGAATGATCAGAATTTATTATATGATCATATGAGATTGTCAAGTACTTAGTAAAATATTTTAAAATTAAGGCATACCACAAGTTAGCACTTAATGACTTGGCCATTTTTATCACAACTTTCTTGGTTCAGGTATTTTTTGTCCAATATAGGCTCATATTTTAGAAGCTTACTACCTATTATGGTACAACTAAAGGGCATGTAAATTTAAGAGTAAATTCCCATTAAAATGGAGTTAATTGAATGGCGCAAGGAATAGTGACCCTAAAAAATTATAGTTAATAAATTTGACTCTGATTTATGCCAAAGAAATCACATATTAAACAAGAAAAATATTTTTAGCATTATATGTGTGTATGGTGTATATTTATTTGTACTTGTATGTGTATGCCTGTGCATTTGTGGGCCCAAAGTGGATATTAGGAGTGTTCATTTGTCATTCTTACTTCTTATTAACTGCAACACAGCATCTCAATCAAATCCAGAACTAGGTGTTATGGCTTGCTTTATAGCCAGTTTACACTGCCTTTTTTGATGCTCGAATGACAGGTGTGCCAGCCCAAAAAGCATTGATATGAATGCTAGGAATCCAAACTCTGGTCTTCACATTTGTGTGGCAAGTACTTTATGACCATTGAATTATTTCCCCAGGCACCATCTAGTGACTTTAAAACCTTGAAACTGCTTCCACAAAGATGAATAAGTATGTAGCATATAATAATAAATCACTCTTAAATTGTCAGTGGTAATTATGCTGAATACATGTGTCCAAAGTCCTAACCATAGAAAACACTAAACATTTATGTTATTTATATTTATTATATAAACATTTATAATTTATCATATCACTTATGTTTTATACAGTCTAGTATCAGTTTGATGCAAAGCTCAG
>NW_021618550.1:115308-141376 GCF_004785775.1 Grammomys surdaster | reverse complement strand
TGTATGTATGTATATATATATATATATTCTACTCTTCCAATCTTTCCATAATCCACCATTCTCAAACTAGATATTTTTGCACTAATTGATTCCTATGTTACTCCAATGCAAACACAAAATAGATAATCTGCATTATACACTTTTGCTATAGGTTTCACACTATTCTGCATTGTTTAGACACATTCTCCTGTATTGTTTTCATAAAATATATTTTTTGAAAATAGGTTTTTTTCAATATATTATTATTGGCAGGTGTATATCAACTGTCAACCAAAAAAAAAAAATATGGACTATAGGAAACAATAGAATTCATTTGCATGGTTAGATTCACACCAAGGTATTTTATATTATTTGTGACTATTGTGAAGAATGTCATTTTCTTAATTTCTATTTCAGTCTGTTTATCTTTCATGTAGAGGAAGGCTAATGATTTGTTTGAGTTGATTTTATAACACACCACTTTGCTGAAGTTGTTTATCAGGTTTAGGAGTTCTCTGGTGGAAGTTTTGGGGTCACTTAAGCATACCATCATATCATCTGCAAATAGTGATATTTTTACTTCTTCCTTTCCTATTTGTATTCATTTGACTTCTTTTTGTTGTCTAATTGCTCTGGCTAGGGCTTCCAGTACTATATTGAATAGGTAGAGAGAGAGTGCGCAGTCTTGTCTAGTCCCTGATCTTAGTGGGATTGCTTCAATTTTCTGCCCATTTAGTTTGATGTTGGCTACTGGTTTGCTGTATATTGCTTTCAATATATTTAGGCATGGTCCTTGAATTCCTGATCTTTACAAGACTTTTATCATGAAGGGATGTTGAATTTTGTCAAATGATTTCTCAGTATCTAGTGAGATGATAATGTGGTTTTTTTCTTTGAATTTGTTTATATAGTGGATTACATTGATGGATCTACAAGTATTGAACCATCCCTGCATTCCTGGGATAAAACGTACTTGATCATGGATGATCGTTTTGATGTGTTCTTGGATTCAGTTTGCTAGAATTTTATTGAGTAGTTTTGAATCAGTGTTCATAAGGGGGATTGGTTTGAAGTTCTCTTTCTTTGTAGTGTCTTTGTCAGGTTTAGGTATGAGTAGCTTCATAGAACTAATTGGTGAAAGACCTGTATGACAAGAACTTCAAGTCTCTGAAGGAAGAAATCGAAGAAGATTTCAGAAAATGGAAAGACCTCCCATGCTTATGGAGTAGCAGGATTAATATAATAAAAATAGCCATCTTGCCAACAGCAATCTACAGATTCAATGCAATCCCAATTAAAATCCCAACTCAATTTTTCACAGAGGTAGAAAAGGAAATTCTCAAATTCATTTGGAATAACAAAAAAATGCAGGATAGCAAAAATTATTCTCAACAATAAAAGAACTTCTGAAGGAATGAACAGCTCTGACCTCAAGCTGTACTACAGAGGAATAGTATAATAACTGCATGGTATTGATACAGAGACAGGCAGGAAGATCAATGGAATAGAATTGAAGACCCAGAAATGAACCCACACACCTATGATCACTTGATCTTTGACAGAGGAGCTAAAACTGTCCACTGGAAAAAGGACAGCATTTTCAACAAATGGTGCTGGTTCAACTGGAGGACAACATGGAGAAGAATGAAAATTGATCCGTTCTTATCTTCTTGTACAAAGCTCAAGTCTAAATTTATAAAGGACCCCCACATAAAACCAGTGGACTGAAACTAATAGAAGAGAAGATGAGGAAGAACTTTGAATACTTGGGCACAGGGGGAAAATTTCTGAACAGAACACCAATAGCAAATGCTCTAAGATCAAGAATTGAAAAATGGGATTTCATAAAATTGCAAAGTTTCTGTAAGGCAAAGAACACTGTCAATAAGACAAAATGGCAACCAACAAATTGGGAAAAGATCTTTACAAATCCTACATCTGAGAGAGGGCTAATATCCAATATATACAAAGAACTTTAGAAATTAGACTTCAGACAACCAAATAACCCTATTAAAAAATGGGGTATAGAGCTTAACAAAGAATTTTCAACTGAGGAAACTCGAATGGCCAAGAAGCACCTAAAGAAATGTTCAGCATCCTTAGTCATCAGAGAAATGCAAATCAAAACCCTGAGATTCCATCTCACACCAGTCAGAATGGCTAAGATTAAAAACTCAGGTGATAGTAGATGCTGGTGAGGATGTGGAGAAATAGGAACACTCCTCCATTGTTGGTGGGACTGAAAGATGATGCAACCACTTTGGAAATCAGTCTGGAGGTTCCTCAGAAAACTGGACTTAGCATTACCTGAGGATCCAGCTATACCACTCCTGGGCATATACCCAGAGGATGCTCTAACATATAACAAGGACATATGCTCAACTACGTTCATAACAGCCTGCTTTATAATAGCCAGGAGCTGGAAAGAACCCAGATGTCCTTCAGCAGAGGAATGGATACAAAAAATGTGTTACATTTACACAATGGAGCATTACTCAGTTATTAAAAACAATGAATTCGAGAAATTCTTAGGTAAATGGATGGAAATAGTAAATATCATCCTGAGTAAGGTAAGCCAATCTCAAAAGAACACACATAATATTCACTCACTGATTATTGGATATTAGCCCAGAACCTTGAAATACCCAAGATTCAACTCACAGTCCACATGAAGCTCATGTAGAAGGAAGACCAAGTCGGGGTGCTTTGGTTCTTTTTATCAGGAGTAACAAAGTACTCAAGGGAGCAAATATGGAGATAAAATGAGGGACAGAAATTGAAGGAGGGGCTGTCAGGACACCATTCCACCTGGATATCCATCCTATGTGCAGTCACCAAAGGTAGATGTTGATGTGGAAGTCAGGAAGTGCATGCTGACAAGAGCCTGATATAGATCTCTCTTTAGAGGTCTGTAAGAGTCTGAAATATTCTGATGGAGATGCTCACATCTAACCTTTGAACTGATCATGAGGTTCCTGCTCAATGGACCCAAAATATCTTCAACAAATTCATAGAAGAAATCTTCTCCACTGTAAAGAAAGAGATGGCCATGGCATAGAAGTAGCCTATAAAATACTAAGTAGATTGGGCCAGAAAAGAAAATTCCCTTGTCACAAAATAGAAAAACTAAATGCCCAGAAAAAAAGGGAATATTATAAGCTGTGAAAAAAAAAAGACAAGTAACGTATAAAGGCAGACCAATCAGAATAACACCAAATTTCTCAACAGAGACACTAAAATCCAGAAGAGCCTAGATAGAGGTCATGTAGACCTTAAGAGAACACAAATGCCAGCCCAGGCTACTATACCCAGCAAAACTCTCAATCAGCATAGATATATAAACAGATATAGTCAAGGACAAAGCCAAATTTAAACAATGCCTATACCAATCCAGCCCTACAGAAGATTCTAGAAGGAAAACTCAACTCAAGTAGAGAAAATACACCAAAGGAAAAAACCAAGATATTAATCATCTCACAACAAATTCTAAAGGAGAGAATCACATACACATAATGTCACCTGCAACAACAAATATAACAGGTAGTAGCTATCATCTGTCTTCAATATTTCTCAACATCAATGGATTCAAATCCCCAATAAAAACACATAAGCCAACAGAGTGAATATGCAAACAGAATTCAGCATTTTGTTTCATACAAGAAACACATCTTAATTACAAAGACAGATACTACCTCAAAGTAAAAGGCTGGAAAAAAGTCTTTAAAGCAAATGGTCCAAAGACACAAGCTGGAATTGGTATCCTAATGTCCAATAAAATAGGCTTTCAACCAAAAGTTATTAAGCAGGATGGTGAAGGACACTTCATATTCATCAAATGAAAAAAATCCACTAAGAAAAAGTCTCAAGTCTGAACATCTATGCTCCAAATGCAAAGTCAAGCACATTCATAAAAGAAACTCTACTAAAGCTCAAAACACACATTGAATCCCCAACAATAATGGTGAGAAACTACAACACCCCATTCTCACCAATGAACAGGTAATTGAAACAGAAACTAAACAGAGACACAATGAAACTAATAGAGGTTATGAAACAAATGGATTTACCAAATGTCTATAGAGCATTTCACCCTAAAACAACAACAACAACAACAACAAAAATACCTTCTCAGCACCTCATGGTACCTTCTTAAATTTTAACTATATAATCAGTCATAAAACAAGCCTCAACTGATACAAGAAGATTGAAATAATCCCATGTATTCTCTCAGATCAGCACAGACTAAGGCTAGCCATCAATAACAGTGACAAAACCACATACTGATGGAAATGGAGCAACTCTTTACTCAGTGACACCATGGTCAGGGGAGAAATAAAGAAGGAAATTAAACACTTTCTGGAAATCAATGAAAATGATAACACAGCACCCTCAAACTTATGTGACACAATGAAAACATTACTAAAAAGAAAATTCATAACACTAAGTGCCCTGGCAAATAAACTTGAGAGATCATACGCAGGCAACTTAACAGCACACCTGAAAGCCATAGAACAAAAATAAGCACACACCCAAGAGGAGTCGATGGTATGCAATAGTCAAAGTCTGGGCCTAAATCAATCTAATAGGAAGAAAGAAAACAATACAAAGAATTAATAAACCAAAGGATAAAAGGATGATTTTTTTGAGAAAATCAATGAGATAGATAAACCCCTAGGCAAACTAACTAAAGGAACCAGAGGCTGTATCCAAATTAATAAAATCTGAATTAAGAATTGAGACATAACAACAGAAACCAAGGAAATTAAAAACAAATCATCTAATCCTAATACAAAAGACTATACTTAACCAAACTGGAAAATCTAGATGAAATGGATGATTTTCTAGACAGATACCATGGACCAAAGTTAAATGAAGAACAGGTAAACTATTTAAACAGGCCCATATCTCTTAAGGAAATAGAAGAAGTCAATAAAAACCTCCCAACCCTACCTCTAAAGAAATCTTAGTGCACATGGCTTTTTTCCAGAATTCTACCAGACCTTCAAAGAGGAGCTAATACCAACTATTCAATAAAATATAAACGGAAGGAACACTTATTAACTCATTCGATGAAGATACAATTACTCGGATATCTGAGCCACACAATGACCCAGTGTCCCCCCAAAAAACAAAACAAAAAAACCCAACCAAACAAACAACAAAAACAACAAACATAACCTCAAATCAATTTTACTTATGAATGTTGATGGAAAAATATTCAATAAAATTCTCACAAATTGAATCCAAGAACACATAAAAAACATCATTCGTCACGATCAAGTAAGCTTCATCCTAGAGATTGCAAGGTTTGTTCAATATACCAAAATCCATTAACATAATCCACTACATAAACAAACTCAATGAAAAAAAATACCACATGATCATCTCATTAGATATTGAAAAGGCCTTTGACAAAATAAAATACTCCTTCATGTTAAAAGTATTGGAGAGATGACACATTCAAGGCCCTGATCTAAACATAATAAAAGCAATATATAGGAAACCAATAGCCAATATCAAATTAAATGGAGAGATACTTGAAGCAATTCCACTAAAACCAGTGACAAGACAAAAATGCCCATTTTCTCAGAACCCATTGAATATTATAATCCAAGTTCTAGCTAATGCAATAAGACAGCAAAAAAATCAAGAGGTTGCAAATTTTCAAAGAAGTCAAAGTATTAATGTTTGGATATGATATGATAGTACACAGAAACAACTCAAAATTTTTTAGTACAGAACTTCTACAGTGGATAAACAACTTCAGTAAAGTAGCTAGATATAAAATTAACTCAAACAAATCAGTAGCCTTTTATTGTACAAATGAAAAATGGACTGAGAAAGAAATTTGGGAAATAACATCATTCACAATAGTCATACATAATACAAAATATCTTGGGGTAATTCTAACTAAACAAGTGAAAGACTTGTTTGACTAGAACTTCATGTCTCTCAAAAAAGAAATGGAAGAAGAAAATGGAGAGAAAAAGGAGAGGAAATGGAGAGATCTCCCATGCTCATGGATTGGTAGAATTAACATAATAAAAATGGCCATTCTACCAAAAGAAATCTAGAGATTCAATGCAATCTCCATCAAAATTGCAACATAATTCTTCAAAGACAAGGAAAGAGCAATTCAATTTCCTATGGAAATACAAAAAACCCAGGACAGAGAAACCAAGTCTCAACAGTAAAAGAACTTCTGGGGGAAATCATCATCTCTCACCTTAAACTACACTACAGAGGAATAGTGATTAAAACCGCATAGAATTGGTAAAGAGACAGAGAAGTTGATCTATGAATACAATTGAGGACCCAGAAATAAAACCACACACTTATAGGCACCTGATCTTTGACGAAGAAGCCAAAAGTATACAACAGAAATTAGAAAGCATCTTCAACAAAGCCCTAGGGATGTCTTTGCCTTGCTGTACTGAGATAAAAGTTCAAGTATAGTCTTGCTTTAGATTATCACTCTCCTTAGTTCATCTCAAATTGTTGAGTCCTGTCTAGTCTGTTTTTATTATTACTTTAGATTCTAGGTAAGGAGAGAATGTGATATAGGAGGACAATGGGGATGGAGGGTGAGTTCTGACTTTCTACATGGCTTTCAATGTGTGGTGAGGCAGGTCCTATTTTCTAAGATGGACAGAGAGGTTCAAGTACTTTATAATGAGAAATTCTAAATGTGACAGGAACTGTGCTAGGACGAAGATTCTAGTGTAGATGGAAAGGGTAATGTATGATCTTTAGGACTTTCCACATAATTGGTTTGTGGAAAAACATTTGATATATATTTCAAAGAGCACAAAACATACCAGAATCTGACCTAAAATTAATAACAAAGTACTTCAGAAAGTTTGCTTGGAAAGTATGCTCATGACTTTGCACTGTTATATTATGATTTCAGAAGCCAGTGTAGATGTTGTGATGAATAACTCTTTGCTCTCTGTAAAGGGGATATCTTGTGTATTTTATGGATGTATCACCTGTCAATTAGAAAGCCTATTGCCTATGGCTTAGTCAGGATATGAGAGGTGGGACACCTAGGAGGAAAAAGAATTATGGGAGAGAAGTGCAAAAAGAATCAGTTCAGGGAAGATACGTAGAAAGGGACACTTGATACCTGAGCACAGATAACCACCCACATGACAAAATGTAATTAGTTAGGATTCTAATTGGCAAAGTGACTAGGTATTTGGCAAAGGTATTTTTAAATATATTTTTGACTCTGAGTTTTATTTCTGGGAGCAAGGAAATAGGAGGCAAACTCAGTTATAACTTTTACAGTTACTATTGGACAATCAGCCTCCATCTATTGTAAGTCAGTGTTTCTTAGATAGTAATGGGAAAACTTAATTGAATTGGTTATTAGAGACTGGACAGGCCAGTCTCTACAGCATCTAATCAATCAGGTGCCCAAATCAGACACTGGGAAACCTGACAGGTTCAGTGGCAGTGGGTCAGGCACCAATTTTACATTCAAAATCAGTTGAGAGGAGGTTGAGAATTTGTGAGTTTATTACTGCATGAAAGCTACACATGATTTTTCTATTGTGGTACAGATGCTAACAAAAGTCATTCTTGTTTGAGGCAGTGTACCTACCAATGTGCTATCTTACTGGAGAGGAGTAGCACACTCCGTGTCTGTGAGATAGGGGGGGACTGGAGAATTTGAGCAGTTGTTTGCAATGAGAGCTTTGGCAAGGACTAGACTCATCTTGCTGAATGAGTGGTTTGACTTGACCTCAAATTCCATCAGTTTCTGATCCTTCTAACTGGAACAACCATGCTTTGCCTTTGTGTCAGCAGAAATTAATCTCATTAACCTAGTTTATTCTAAAATTTTTAACCATTTAATTTTTTAAATTAATCTCCTGTTCTTCATCTAGTTGGTTCCTTTTAAAAATGTATGTGGTTTTAATGAAGTTTTCATTTAACTTTTAAAATGCTTAGATATCTGTCCATATAATATTTTATTTTCCTAGCTAGCCTTATGATAGTATTTGGAATATCTTCTGAAAGAATTGTATAGATTTCATTTTGAAAAGGATGTGTAACCAGAAAGAAGTTATAGTCATTGGTAGACTTAATTTTACAGCTTTTTAAATGTTTAAGTCTTTATAATGGTATTTCTGAATCTGTCAGAATATTTGGCTGTACATATTTTATTGATGGATTCTTATAGTGAAATGCTCACTACTAACTGTTGGACTTGGCTCAAGTTGTGTATACTTTTGCAGTCTGTATAATTCTTCTCTAATTGTTTTCAACATTAACAAAGCCTGCAAGTGTTCAAGTGGTCTATGTTTTGGTATTTGGGTTCTTTTCTACCTATAGGGATGTGGATCTAATAAGTCTGGATACCTATAGTTCTATGCAAGGTAGGGTAGGGGCAAAACATCAGTGTGCAGATAACTGTGTGAGCAGATCCTTTCACTGTTTCCTCAGTCTGTGGAAAACCTGGGTTCCCACTGTCTTTAGATGGGCAAGAGATTCCATGTGTATATGACTCTTTGTGGAATTAAAGCACAATATGTACTAGGTGCACTCAGTGAAGAAGTACAATAGTGAGAATTTGGAGGAGCTCCCTACAGTGTCTTTGAGGGAAAATTTCCCAGTAACAAAGAATTCTGGGTCCTGTGTAGGAACTGATACTGACTTCATTTGTATATTCTTACAACTACAGAAGATCCATTTCCTTGCAAGTTGTTCTCATACAATGACTTTAAGTTGTAGACACAGGGTATTTCATACCCTTCTTCCAAGGCTGTTTAATTTTTTTGTATGTGCTTTAGTGTTATCGTGTCTCGTTTCATGCCATGGATATTCTCATATCCTCTGGCTTGACAGTATTTGTTTTTTGATCTGGTTCTTATTGTGTAAATGAAACCATAGAGGGCACCTGTCATCATTTATTTTACCAGAGGTCCAGGAGCCTTTGTAGATGGTCTCTCTGCTACCATATTATCAAACAATCTCTCTCTCTGTCTATCTCTACGTACATCTGCCTTCTTCTTCTTCCTCTTCTTCTTTTCATTGATTTCCAAAAGTAGTTTTTTTTCTCTTTAAAGATTGCTGCTGAAACTTGGGTTTTTGTTCATTAGTGGTAGATAATAAGTCAATAGATGCTTTATTAAATGAATGAAAAAAGATCATCTAAACCCTAATGAACAGGAATGAAAAACATTCACAAGGAGAACAGCATAAGTAGCAATTTTTTTCTGAATATTGACAATTATAACCAATACGAGGTCATCTGCATAACGAAGAAAAACTCTATTTAGATAGAGGCAGGATTTCAACTGCAGTACTTGGAATTTTCTGTGGAATGGAAGAAAACAGAGTCTGTATATTTTGTGTAGTATGTTACAGCAAATAAGTCAATGTAGTAATTTTATATGAAAGATGCAGATCTACTATCTATATGCATATTTACTTACTTTTATCAACAGAACAACAGAATACAAAGAGAATGTTTCAGACTCTACAGTGAGACAACAGTTTTCATACAATAAAAGACGGCCATCACTTTAATCAATGGATCATCAAGAACAGAATAAGTAAACATTACTTATCAAAAAGTATTATCAGTATTTGCAAATATTCCATATGCTAGCTTCAGAACATATTTAGTCATATTTGTAAAAGGTATGTTGCCCATAATATTATGTTATGGCACAAGATCTTATTAAATTAAAAGTGTAATTGTATTTATATCTTCTATATTCACTAAACAATCAAAGTAGATATTCATTAAAGAAATTTGTAAGGTGTAAGAATGGTTCATTTTTTAATAAGTTGTGTAGCATAATTTTAAAAGGACGTTTAAATTTTTCTTTAAAAAATTAAAAATTTATAGAAAGAGATCATCATACATAGGTCTAGTTATTATATCATGAATATTCTGCTTACACATAGGTTTCTGAGGAATCATTCCCTGATTATAGTAGGTATGAAAGACTGGATTAGTGTTTGGAAAACTGTATAACAGTGTCATATGCTTGCCTTTATTGTTATGAGCCAGCTGTGTGGATTTAGATTTTGTTTTTGTTGGTTTTGTTTATTTATTGTATTGTTGTTTTGCCAGATTCACTTTTATTTTTTCCATTAAAGTATTTTTCTAGAATTAAAAAGTCACTTTATTGATGTATTCTTGACACAAATGTATCACATTATCATTTTAATATAAAATTATAATTTTAATATAAAAATTTGATAAACATGACGCCGTCACCATAGTAACTGATGTGAATCAATTTCTCAGATCCAAAGGTTCTATTCGACTATATCCAGTAGTTTTATGCACTGCTCTCTGAACATTCACTTCATAGATAGATACAATACTATTTCTTTTGTATTTGGAAATATCTATTTTATGTTGTAAATATATATTTGTGCATTTTTATTTTATTTTAAAGCACCATGTTATTAGACAGTAGGGGTAGAGGAATTCTATACAACAAAGAATATATAATGTAAAAGACAAATACTCAAATTGGGCAGGGGCTGGAGAGAGCCTCAGAAGTAAAAAGCATGTGTTCTTGCCTCAGAACCTGTTAGGAAGTAATCACTTCCATGGAAGATTACAACCACATATAGTTCCAGTTTCAAGGATCTAATGGCCACTGCTTACCTTCTATGGTGCACATAGGTATGTACAGACAAAACATTTACACACACAAAATTTTAAAATTTTCAAATATGTCTGTGTGAATGAGCCTTGAATTAGTTTATTCCTCAGCTGCTCTTAGAGAAGTTAAAGTGCTTATCTTTTTTAAAAAATTACTGTGGCATTTGTCTTTTTTGAAATTATATAGATTGTTTTCCTTAATAATGAAATATCACACATATTTGTCAATAACAGAAATATTTCAGAGAATAATATCCAGTGAGTATTCTTTGAAATCTGTGAAGCACACAGTTAGTCATCACCTACACATAGGTCTTCCCCAGCACCATTTTATTCTCCATGACCCCTTATTGGTAAGATCCTTTCCATCAGAGACTGCCGTAAAGAAATCTCTTGATTCATCTGCAGCTGTGTATGCTTTTGACATACAATTGTTGTGTGATTTCCTTTAATTAAATCTAAGTACCTGAACTTAATATTTACCTCCAGCATAGATGTCTCAAGGAAACTATTAGGCACATCTCTATTCTTATAAAATTGATGATTACTGTCTATTTTGAATATCCACTAACTCAAAACATTTCTCCATAGGTTATCACAAGGGTTGCTATTGTATAATATTATTGAGTTTTTCAGTTACCAGAGTACAGTATAGGCCTAGACAGTACCTATAGTTTCATCTCTGAACATGAATTTCCTGGAAAACTGCATTTCCTTGGTACTTAGAATTTGTATTAAACATTTATTACAAGATATAAAGATGTGAAATTGATTATTCACTTTCTTTTTACACTCAGGTATACACTTGTAGATTCAAAATAAGAAGCAAACTAAAGCTTGTAAGACTAATCCTAAGCTATCACTTCCATCTTAAGAATGACTACTATTAGGTACAACCAAACTATAAAGCTGGAATATTGTTGCATCTCAAGCTTTGGCAATCCAAAAGACACACTGAATAAAACTCCGTATGTCAACCAAGATGTTCTGGTCTTGGAGCAAAAGACATTTTGCAATTTGTGATGATTGCATAGTGATGGCATTTAAATTTCATAAAATTATGATGGCTAACATTGTAACTCTTTAATAAGGACTTTTTGCAGCCCCATACACAGTCACTATTAAACAAACACACTCTATTTTGGTTATATGACTAACCCTATTCAAATGTCTCTGGCTTTACAAGATAAAACTGGTAAAATGAATACTCTTGATTTAAATCCCTCAGAATACTTTTCTTTTAGATAGTGTAACAAATTAATTGCTACTCTGCACTGCATAGGGAGTGCCTGTCCAATACTCTGAACTCACACTGTGTTGTAGGAAATGATAGGTGTAATACCTTTTTTTTTTTTTTTTGGAATGAGGTAAGCTAACATTTTGATATTAAAACCTCTTTGTGTCAATGTTCAGACCCATGACCTTTTTTAAGTTTATATTCAAAATCTCTGAAAGAAAAATGTCTTATTACTACCTAGTATCTCTTTTTCATTAATTAATTAGAACTATAGTTCTATATAATGTGAGGGTTTATAAAATATTCAGATGATGAAATCAATTCATGCTGTAGAGTGAGAAATGCAGGTGGAAACAACACAGCTATGAACCAAGACAAAGGATCTGAGGTGCTGCTCCTTCCTGATGACTCTAGCTATAAAAAAGCTTGTTATATTGTATTCACTGCTCAATTCTATGTGTGAGGAAGGATGCACGGATGTCTGTCAACTACAAACACTCCATCAAATCCCCAGAAGAGGGTGCAATAACATAGGCAGAGAAGGGCTAAGTGGCCTTGTTCTGACAGTCTCAGGACTTACAACAATATGAAGCCAGCATCATTTGCACAGATATTTCTTTTATCTGGTGTCTTTGCTTCGTAGAATGTCCTTCACTCTGCTGTAGCATGCTCAGTATATACAAGAGAAAATGAAATAGGAAGATGCTGTTCTTAACACTGATCACTGGAGTACTCACCTGGATTTCACGTAATGTTATTGGTCAAAGCATAAAAAGCAGATGATGGTACATAAATACCCACTTTTCATTCAATACATCGAAATACTGATTAATGGAGAATTTTTGGTGTTTAGATCTGAAAATTAAAGATGATAATGTATTTTCCCTTTGTCTACTAATATGTCAAGGGTGCTTTACTCTTAGTGAATGAGATTGTGATGACCAAGTTTCCAGCTGTCTTGCTATAACTACAGGGGAAAAAGTTGTGTGTTGGTCTTTGCTTTATCTCATTGTATTTGTTTTGTTTTCCTTTAATATTATTTTATAGTACTAAACATTATTACTATGAAATATTATTGCATAGAAATATGTTAATTTTATAATTACAGAGAGAAGCAGGTGGATCCTGATGGAAGGGATCATGAGGAGGAGCTGGGAAGAATAGCAAAGGAAACCATAATCAGAATGTATTATGTGAGAAAAAAATCAATTTTAGTTAAAAAAAGGAAAGAAAAAGTGAAGAAAGAAAGGAAAAAGGTAAAAAAGAAAGAATACAATAGAGAAGGAAAACATACAGACAAAGAAAGGAAGAAAGGAAAGGAAGGAAGGAAAGTGAAGCATTCTGCTTCACTTTATAGTTTCATTTACTAACATTAATATATGATAATTGCACACATCTGCTTCTTGTATTGAATGCCTACATAAAGCCAACCACAAGATACTCCATTATCTCCAATACCACATCCTAAATTTGCTCATCAAATATCATTTACTGTTTGATTGTTTTTCCTATGGGATTAGTAGAATAATCTTAATATAATTAAACATCCCCTTTCACAACCTTTTATCACAACCATGAACAAAATTACTTCTTCCCAAAGGATCTCCATATTTTACTTCCCTATTATTTGTGTTCTATTATAAACTCCTATCCTTATTGCTGGGCTTTTCTTTACTCCTATCCTTATTGCTCAAGAGTCTTAATAGTCTTTGTTGTAGCTATTGATGCTTTTCAAAAGCTCAGACACAGTTTTTACATAACAAATATGCTCCTGTTCGATTATATGGCTCAAGAGACAGGAACAATTGTTTCTCTAAATGGAACTGATGAAAATTTCTTATCTGATTTAGACTGTCTAAGAATTGTGATCTTTTAATTGGCATGAAAAATCAGCTTTACAATAAATAATATAAATGCCTCCTGTAAGCGGTGATAAATAAAGAAAATAAATCATATCATAGAGACAATATGGTATTGTTTCAAATTTTAAAAGATAAGAGATTAATGCCAACTAAGGTTTAATATGATATGACATCTTAGCATCCAACTGGATACCTTCACAGACAATGATCTCCTTAAAAATTACATTGTCTGGATACCTTGATACCTGTCATGAGGTAGGGTGTCAAGGTACTCTGAACAAACAGCATGACTCTTTAGAATATGCTACTTCCATGGGAGAACTAAGGGCAGTTCATGAGAGCTAACATAAAGTAGGGTGTCAATACTGCTTTGAGCAGGCAACCCACCTCCTTGAAAAGTGGGATTTCCATCGGAGAACAGATGGCTACTCAGACTAGTGCAAAATATAGAACCCAGGCCAAGACCTCTATCAAGTACAGTATCCTTGATGGTATGCATAGGAATTAAGAGGAAAAGGAATTTAAATGAAGTTGAATACAGGGAATATTGTTAAATTAAAGAAATCCATCTATTAAGCAACATCCCAGCACAATATTTTCTTACTACTTAATGGCAAGACTGCATATATATGTGTTCCTATTTATGTTTATTATGATTCTCTATAATTACTAATGTTGCTGATCATGCATAGGAAGAAACAGCCCACAAATACCTCAGTGTATTTTCTGAGCATACTATAATCTTCTATATATCCATGCACTTAATCAGGGTTCCACGTGGACAAAGGCCTAACACTGCACATTTTAACAATCTCTCTAGGAGGAAGAGAGGCAATAATACTTGTCTTTCTGCTCAAGATTACTGTAATACTAGGCATAAAAGAAATTTCTAATCTCTAAACCACTAGACATCTAGTGTTTTCTTATAGACCATGCCAACTTCTGTGAAAGTAGTGTATACATTTCACACCCAGTGTTAGTCAGTGGAGAATGGAGGTCCTGATAATGCATTGGGGTGCAGATGGAGAAATGCTTGTTCTATGACTCTAGCCTTAAATAATTATCCTGGTTAGGCATATTTTTGCTCTCTATTCACATATTGTAGTCCAGTACAAAGCTGATGTGCAACTGCTGGATTACATATCATTATTACCTGCATGAATGGTGCTTGTTAGCGTCCTCAAGATTTTTTTGAAGTTGAGTTTACAGAACATAGGAGGAAATATAATCAATAAGTCTAAGAAAAAATCTTGACATAATACAGCTGACATCCAATATCTCCAGCTTGATTTCAAAAGATTATGATAGGAGGTCAAAGACCACCATGGTGAAACTCATTGGCTGTTAAGTCTCTTTTCTCCATTTTGTTTCTATCTTAAATATTGCTAATGGTATAAATGTGTGCAAATGATTTTTTCTGTGTTTTATATTTTCCTTCTTTTGGAGACTTTCTGCAGTTTCTCATAAATGAGACACTCTTATTTATGTCACTCCTATTTTTAGTGTCATGAAGAAACTTTCTGTGAAATAATGTGAGTGTGAACTTCAGATCTCCAAAGTCTCTGTCACTGTTGTGGAAAGTATTTGAGGGCTCATACTTTCTCAACACTACAAGAATAGCATCTTATACTTTGGCATCCCAGTGCACTTTGGCCATTTAGATATAAGCCACAATCCAGGGACCTGGCCAACAATATTAATATTGGGCATACCTTCTTTTAGGTGATGCATTGTTCCTTTGAGTAATCTCATCATTTTATGTACTTCTATGCATAATAAATTATGGATGCCATGGAAGTTCATCCAGAAGTCCAAGAGTTAGACATAGATGGATCAGAGTGTTCTTTGCTCTGAGACAGTGAAGTATCCTGTAAAATGTGTTTCCAGTAGAGTGTGAAAAAGGACTGATATAGAGTCTCTTGGTGAGAGACTCACCAAGTTATATACATTTTATCATGTCCTGTATTCAATAATAACTGTAGAATGTACTGAAAATTCAACTTCATGAATGAGGTGAAGCTCGAAGCTGGGTAAAAGAACTTAGGCACTGTGTCATTCCATCCATTATGCAGATGTGTTGCAGGTGAAGTCAAACATTCCAGGTAATAAGTGATGAAATAGACTCCTCTGTTGAGTGCCTTAGGTTTGGAGCAGGTAGAGTAATCACAGAGACTGTTGTCAACCAGCAGGATTCTTGACTTGGATAAAAATTAATTCACTTCTGCCTGTTCATAGAAAAGAAATACATCCCATAAAATTAACATGTCTGTGAGTGTTCTGTGACACACTTTTATGTGAAATAAATTAACATTTTGATTGACTATGTTTATTAGCATGATTTTATTGCTTAATCAAAGCATGCATATATGGTGTCAGTACACAGAGTATTATTGCGGATAGACATAGGGATATACACAAACTTTTTGTCTCTATTGCACATTAATATATCTTTGATTTATTTCTGAATGAAAACACTATGAGTACATACTTCAGAGTCTTTCTGATCATTAATTTTTTGTTTCAATCAGTAGCTTAAACTGTCCACCTACTCATTCTTTCTGACACCTCTTTTGTGTCCATCATCATCCGCAGACCATGAGTGGGTGTCAGTCTCATACTGTAAAATCTCTATGTCCTATAGTATGCTTATCTTCACATATAGAATATTTTATTGGATATTTTTTATTTATTTATATTTCAGATGCCATCCCCATTTCTTCACCTCCTCAAGAAATACCCTATTCCAACCTCCCTCCTCACTTTTGTTTTTATACCATTTTAATAACATGTAAGTATTAAGTTCAGTTCTAGGATTATGAACTAGCAATAGGTGCAAATAGTCAAGGAAAAAGACAATAAAAACAAATAGTCAAAGAACAAGCAAGGCAAAAAACAAAGTTCCATGATCACTCCCATGATCACTATTTCTAAAGGCTTATCAGGATGACTAAAGTATCTGAGCTTACTTCTCTGTACTAGTCCAAAGTCATTTTAACTTCTCATGCCTACTTTGTTGTTCTAGTCTAAAATTTAGAGTCCTGCCTGACATTAACTTTTGTTCTAGCCTATTATTTAGATTCCTGCCTGAAATTACTTCTTTGTTTTAGCCTAATGTTATATTCCTGCCTAAAGTCTACTTCCTTTTCCTTGGCCAATGTCATATTCCTGCCAAGCAGCTCATTTCCTTGACCCTGGCCAATGTCAGGTTCTTGTCAAACAGCCCCAAAGCTCTCTGCCTCTCCCACTTTTTTATTTCATAAACAAGACTGAGCCTGTCTTAGGTCATTCTGACAAGAATGCCTTCTTTATCCAACATGGAATATACATTATCCTAAGCAATGCAGTTCTATCTTAGGTTGGAAAGGCTCTGTGCTGAATCTTACCTGTGCTTGGTTTGTCAGCCTGTTATTTTAGTAACTCTGTCTGGAGATCCATTTTCAGTTTCAAGCCATGTATTTTGGCTGGGAACATGTTGATTTTGTTAAAGAAAAGCTTTCACACTATGGGCAGGCATAAAAGAATTACCAGGAGAAAATAAGCTATCATGGTCAAGCTATATTTGCCATTTTTGAAGCTTGACCAAAATAGAAATACTGACTGTGGCATGGGTAATTTTATCAGCAATATCTGCTGCATCAATGCTCTGCAGAGCAGCAATCTTTAAATTTATAAGCTCACTATGTGAAGTGTAAATATCCACTAAGGTAGTAGAATTATATGAAATATCCTGCGGATGTCTTTAAACTTTTTCCTAGTTATAATGACTATCATTGTACATATCAGAAGTAACATAAATCCAATGGTATTTGGCACGACACTCAAGATTGCTCCTTACTCTTAAAATCTGAACCTCCTTCCAATAATTAGAATAAAATAAAGAGCATCAATCTGTTGTTCCAAACACCTATCTAAATCCTCTTGTGTACTGAACATATTAGTAACAATTTTTGCTAAATGATTAACAAAAGTCACTGTCTTAACATCTTGTGTCAAAGCAATTGGAGAAGCAGTGGTAGGAGCAATTAATGTAATTATTCCTGTTATACAAGCAATAATCAAGCCCACTAACCTCTTGCTTCTGCTTAAAGCCTGACTCACTTCTTCCCATACTTGCAAGCTTATTTCAGAAGACCAAGGTACTTTAATACTCCGGGAAATAAAACAAAAGCTGGTTGATAAGCTTCCATAACACATATGCCAGGTTTCAACAAACTAACACAATTGAAAGTGTACAATCAATGCAACTTAAATTAAGCACTGTAAAAGAAACAAAAATAATTTTAACATGACAATTAAAAGAGCCTTAACACATGTATTAACACTTTTAATGAAATCCGGATCCTATCTCAACTTTGTCTCTTGCTAACATAACATCACAGAGAACTGCAGCTAACTTCGAAATATATCTCTGAAAATGTCCAGAACCAGCCTTCCATATGAAGACTGTTATTTCCAATATTTGATTGATTTCTAGATCAATCCATGATTGTGCCTAAATAACTGGTCATATTTAAGAAAAATATAAGGGTTATTATAACTTCTCTTATTGATTTTCTATTCCACAGGGTCTAAAATCTTGAAGCAAGGCAGGTTGTCCCATCAGGGGTATATCCAGGCAAAGGTGGGTCAGGAACATATGTCCAATAGTGTTTCCCAGTCACTATTCTCAGGGCATTCAGCAAGCTCACAGGTCAGCATCATTCTTTTTCCCAATATCAGTATGTCTCACCACTCACTCTGGCATAGTCACATTTTTCACATTGTCGCATCATCACATCTGTCTATCATCATCTTCAGGCCATGAGTGGGTGTCAGTCTCAACCTGTAAAATATCTCTCTCCTATATAATGCTTGTCTGCACATGTAAAACTTTTACCATTCAACCATTCATGGAAACTCACACTATGTCTGGACACTTCTATGGCTATAACTTCCAATGGATAGCTTCTACCTTTACTTCCTTACATGCTTCTGTCACAACACAGCTTGTGTTCCTCTGTACTAAACTCAGACTACAGTATTTGTCATCTGAATATCTAGAAAGATATGGTGCTCATAGCATATGCAAGTTTGGGATGCATTGTACTTTTAATGACATGAATAATTATTTCTGAGTGAATATTCATTTTCACTGCATACAATAACACATATTAGGCAGGGAAAGAAGTCAGGTGCATATATATATATATATATATATATATATATATATATATATATATATATATGTCTGTGTATTTCAGATGAATTTGAGAAGTGAGCTCATATGCATAGAACAAAGGTAAGAAAACCCATGACCTTGTATATCTTTGATGCAAATAAATTCTTGAGGAGCTGAGCTGTCATAAATAAGTAAAATGAGGTTGTTTACTTGAATAGATGGTTTATATATGTGAGATCCATTCTTTATTTATAAGCTGGACATTTTAGTATTATTGTATTACTATTCTGGGAGTCATTGTGAAAAAGAAGCTGCAAGGATAGTTGTGGAGCTTCGTCCAAAGGGATACATATACAAAAGGCTCCCATACACAGCTCTCAAGTAACATTAGCGAAAGGAACCAGAAAGCTTGATAGAGCTAGAGAATCAGGGAGTTTGCTGTGAGCTGTGACTGCTAGTAAAAAAGAAGTTATACCTGTAGACATTATGGTTATTCAAGTATGACTTGAATAAAGGGGACACTGTGACCATGACAAATGGTATGGACAATAGTCCATGAGGCTTTACATCTATAAAAAAAACAAGAAAGGAAAAATAAGTTAATTTGGCAGCAGAAGAGGTGTTTCTCCCTTGGAATGAGCATGCCAACTCCACAAGTTATATATAGGAACTTGTATGTACATACAAATACCAAAACAATTAATGAAAAAAGAAGCCTTGAATTTGAACGAGAACAGGGATATGTGTTTGGGAGGACTTACAAAGGTGAAAAGTATGGAGAGAATGTAATAACTAAAAGTGAATCTCATGTAAAGAGAAAAAAATCACAGAAGAAACTGCCTAGCTGCAATAACACTTACACACACCTTTTAAAAAAAATTGGATATTTTATTTATTTACAATACAGATGTCATCCCCCTACCCCATTTCCTTTCCCTATAACCTTGTATCCCATCCCCCTTCTCCTTTTTCTTTTATACCATTTTAATTACATGCATATATTAAGATCAGTTCTAGGTTGAGAGTCTATCAATACAATAGATGCAAATGATCAAAGAACAAACAAGACAATAAACACAAATAGTCAAAGAACAAGCAAGGCATTGAACCCAGCTACACAAACACTCCTGTGATCACTGTTTCTAAGGGCTTATCAGGATGATCAAAGTATCTGAGCCTACTTCCCTGTCCTAGCCCAAAGTGATTTTCATGTCTGAAGCCTAACTCCTTATTCAAGCCTAAAATTTAGATCCCTGACTGAAATTGCTTCTTTGTTCTAGCCTAATATTTAGATTTCTGCTTGAAATTACTTCTTTGTTCTAGTCTAATGTCTGATTCCTGCCTAAAGCCTACTTCCTTTTCCTTGGCCAATGTCATATTCCTGCCAAGCAACCCATTTCCTTGTCTTGGCCCATGTCAGATTATTGCCAAGCAGCCCCAAAAGCTCTCTGCCTCTCCCCTTTTTATTTCATTTATAAGACTGAGCCTGTCTTAGGTCATTCTGACAAGAATGCCTTCCTTACTCATTATGGAATATGCTTTATCCATATGCACTTCTGTCTTATGTTGGTAAGGATCCATGAGGAATCTTATCTGCCATTGGCTTACCAGCTTGTTAATTTAATAACTCTGTCTGGGGATTGATTTTCAGGTCCAAGCCATGTACTTTGGCTGCCAACATGCTGATGTTGTTAAACAAAAGCTTTCACATGATGGGCAGGAATAAATGTATTGCCAGGACAAAAAGGGCTACCATGATCAAGTTATATATGCCATTCTTGAAGCTTGACCAAAATATATATACTGACTATGACATGGGTAATTTTATCTGCAGTATCTTCCACATCAATGACCAACAGAGCAGCATTCTTGAAATTCATAAGCTCCCTATGTATCATTAAAATATTCAGAGAGGTGTTAGAATCATGCCAAAGATACTGCAAGTGTCTTTAAACTTCTTCCTAGTTAAAATGACTACCACTGTAAATTTTAGAACTAACATGAATCCAATGGTAATTGGAATGACACTCAAAATGGCTCCTTCCATTATTGAACTTCCTTCCAATAATTTGAATACACCATCCTTAAATGGACAATGTAACAATTTATGTTGTGTCTACAATGGTACCATATCTGAAATACCTTGCCATGGAGGAAAACATGACAAGGAAGAACATTCTAAATAGAGCATGAAAGAAGTCAAAATATGGTACAAATTGTAGAATGTTGCTGTTTGTTATTCCAAGAGAAGCACATTCCCTACCAATAAAACTGTACTGTGTCTCAATTAGAGACATAATAGAGCCACAGGCCTGTAATGAGTTACTAACCTGATGAGTTCTGCAGCTGTACCTACTGCTTGCTAATTTGCATTTACCCAAATCACAGATCACTGCCATGAGGATTTCTTCATAGTCAGGTCTCACCCTGTGCTGGAGTCATCCTCATACAGATCATACAAAGACATGAGTGTGTCCACTCAGCTCCTGGCTTTTCTGGTGCTGTGGTTAACAGGTAAGGAAGACCACACTGGAAATGTATTTAGCTTTGTGCAGTCAGTGCTGCTTAGTCGCAGTGAAAATCCTCTTATGAGAGAATTAACCATGTGGGGGTTTGTTTTCAATTTTTCCATCTTAGATGCCAAATGTGACATCCAGATGACCCAGTCTCCAGCCACCATGTCTGCATCTGTGGGACAAAGTGTCTCCATTACATGTCTGGGAAGTGAAGACATTTATGATGCTTTACATTGGTATCAGCAGAAACCAGGGAAATCTCCTCAACTCCTGATCTATGCTGCAAACAACTTGGCAGATGGTGTCCCATCACGGTTCAGCGGCAGTGGATCTGGCAGACAGTATTCTCTCAAGATCAACAGCCTGCAGCCTGAAGATGTTGCAACTTATTTCTGTGAGCAGAGTTATGACTATCTTCTCACAGTGATTTAAGTCATGACATAAACCACCCAAGGAAGCAGAAGTGAGAGCACAGGCTGCCCCAACTGCTCTTGATGTCTCCAGCTGCTCAACTGCGGAGAGTTTTTCTCATTGCTAGGGGTTATATGTCAACTTCATGTTCTTTTTTCTTCTTATTGGATATTTTATTTACATTTCAGATGTTATCCCCTTACCCCATCCCCCCCACTAGAAACCCCCTTTCCCAAATCCTCTCCTCCTGCTTCTATGAGCATGTGCTCCCACATACCCCCCCACTCCCTCCTCTCTACCCTCAAATTCCCCCATACTCAGTGATCAGCCTTCATGGGACCAAGGATCTCCTCTTCCACATATGCTTGACAAGACCATCCTCCCCTACATATACGACTGGAGCCATGGGTCCCTCCCTATGTGCCCCCAGGCTGGTGGTTTAGGGGCTAAACCACCAATGTTATGTTCTTATACAGAGATCTTAGAAAGTTTCCTATGTCCTAAATCCCTGCCAATTTACTCAGGCCTAGTATCAAAACAAGGGAATGCTTCTCATGACTCATGAAAAAGACAGCAACAACAATAACATAAACCTATTCCTGAGTAGCAGAGTTTTGGCAACAGGTAGAATTCATTCGACAAGTTTGTCAACACCAACATCCATACGAACACAATTGGAATTATTTTCCAAGAAAATTTTTATTTATTTATAGGATTAATATCCTGAAGAAGGAGTCTGGAGAGATGGTTAAATGATTAATAACACTGGCTGTTCTTTCATAGGATCTGGATTTGAGTCTAAACTCTCACTTGATTCCTAGTTCTGACAACTCCAATTCAAGGAAAATTGTAAACACTTTTCCTGCCTTTAAATGAGAGAAATTCTACCAGTGTACAGGCAGATAAGCACACTGCCAAGAGTTGAGGAAGCAAACTCAGTTTAATTTGACTTCTTCAACTGGATCAGACTTGGGGAGGCTAGCATCAAGCAATGTATTCCTAAGAAATTTAGACATAATATAGTTTGGGAAAAAAGTTTCCTCATATAATTCAATCTCTGGTAAACAAAGAAATGTAATTACATAGAAACTTATCTCAGAGTACATGTCATTTCTCCCAAGAAGATGAAATTTAGAGATAGGTTATCTGTATGTAATTTCTTAAGAGCCGAAGAAAGGGTCTAGCATGTTCATGGTCATACAGATATGGATGTCATTTTTGTTATTAGTCACCTGGCTGTTAGAGTTTAGAAGAGCCTCTGGTGTAGAGATAATGTAAAACTTACACAGAATATCTTTTCTATTTGTCCCTCCCTGGAAGATCCATGTTTCCCATTCCAGTTTATTCCTCTATCTCTTACTTCAATGAGTCTGTGGATCACACCTTGGTTATCATTTACTTAATGGGTTACTTTTCTATTGCTGTGATAAGACATCATGGCCAAGGCAACTTATCAAAGAAAATTTTAATTTGGGAGCTCTCAGTTCCAGAGGATTAGTCTATGACTAACATGGTGGAAGTATGGTAGCAGGCAGTCAGACATGGAACTGATCTATTAATTAACAGCTTAAATCTTCATCTTCCAATAGGAGACACAGAGAGGCAGAAAGATAATTGGGAGTGGCTTGGGATTCTGAAACCTCAAAGGCCATCTATGTGACAAACCTCCAGTAAGCTATACCTCCTACTTTTCCCAAATAGTACAAAGATTGAGATCCAAGCATGCAAATGTGTGAACTTTAGGAAGAAATTCTCATTCAAAGCACCATAAGTAGGATTTTGCAGATCTAACAATGTAGGGAAAGACTGAGTCAGAGTTGGACAGGTCTGAATAGAGATAACTTAGTAAACTTTGATCCTACTGGATTTGACTTGCAGACACATTCCTTTACAAACAAAACACTTATCCACATATAAATTCACCAAACTGCATGCATTTCACTCACAAAACAAAATAAAACAAAACAAAACAAAAAGAATAACAGCAACAACAACAAAAACAAACAAACAAACATACTAAAAAAAAAAAAGAAGATATGCCATCCCATGGCTTCATAATATCATCTACATGTCCAAATATACTCAGAATGATATAATGCAGTGCTAGTAGTTTCCCAACCCAGGCTACAATGACTATGTATCAAACAGTATTACTTCTTTTAAATGTAACTTTTTTTTTTTTACCTATCCACTTTGCATCCAAAACACTGCCCCCTCAAGGTCACTTCCTCCAACAATCCTTCTTCTATCCCTTCTCCCCTTCTTCTTAGTCAGGGTGAGGTCCCTGAATATCACACCCATCTGCCTTTGCACTTCAGGTCTCTGTGAAGGAAGCTGCTTCCTCTCCAACTTAGGCCAGACAAGGCAGGACAGTTAGTAGAACATATCCCACCTATAGGCTACAAGTATTTGGATACCAACCATTCTAGTGGCTCAGGACCCACATAAAGGCCAAGCTGTGTGAGACAACCCTGACAAATTCGTCATAACAACCAAGGAAACAGAAAGGGCATTTAGAGACACAACCACTTCACTGGTCATGTTGTTCCTGATAGCAAGAAGAGAGTTAAAAACAATTCACAGAAAACCTGCAGAATGTACTGATTAGTAACCAGCTGTGTCCTTGACAGCCCTGGTTAAGTATAGCCCACTAGAAATAATTGCCTGAGTGAGTGTGGCCAGTAAGTTCAAAGGCTAATCAAAGTGTGTAATTTGGTTCAAACAAGTTTTGCTGCTGCTAAAGTCTGTCTATGCTAACGTATAAAAGGTGTGTGCTTCAGAAATTCGAGGTTCTTTCTCCTGCAAGAGTGAAGTGACCTCAAGGCATTGGAATAAAGATTCCTCTTCCTGATTGCATCAATTTCTGTGCACTGTGTGTCCTGGAGTTGAGACTTTCAGATCCAACAGTAAATATCAGGAAAAAGCTTCAGAGGCTAGAAGCACTGCAGGATAAGTCATTTAAGGATTTAGTGCAAGTTGATGAGGAAGTGTATCATAACAGGTAGACAGAGAAAGAGAAAGAGTAGAGAAAGAGAAAGAAAGGAGATGAGAGATGAGAAAAAAGAAAGGCAAGAGAAAAGGAATTTACAAAGAGATATTCTTGGCTACAGTAGTTAGGGAAAGCAGAAAAGGGAGACTCCAATCGAAGGGAGATAGAAAACTCCTTAAGAAGGAACAGTGCACACATTGCAAGTAAAGGAGCCACTGGCACTACAGTGTATTCATGGACTACCTGAAGAATGGTGGACTTAGAGATTAGCTGGGTATCCCATTAATTTATGGCCATCCCAGACTGTATCTACCTTATGTTGGGGTGAGACTTACTCTCCAGGATGGACCCCAGATACACTTCCTGCTCTACAGGCCACAACTAACTGGCCCAAAAGGAGAACCCATGGGTGGAAGAAAGACTTCTACTGACCCCTGCCAGGAGCCGAGGCAACCTGCTTTACAGACAAGAGCAGTTTTCTCCATGCTGGTCAGAGATAAGCTGGTACTGCTGTGGTGGACACTATAAATGTTATCTGGGCTGAAGTTCTACTCCCCTCCCCTGGGTATGTAGGTTCAGAAAGCAGCTTTAGAACTTGGGGTTGGCAAGAAAATTAACATCTACACAGACAGCAGATATGCCATTGCCAGAGCCCAGGTCTACATAGCCATATACCAACAGAGAGGACTGCTTGTATCAGAAAAAATAATGGATCTCTTGGATGCCCTGATGAAGCTGGCAACTGTGAGTACTATTTGTTGCCCAAGACACCATGAAGAGACGCAGTGGTCCGAGGCAATAACCAGACAGATCAAGTGGCTCAAGAATTGGCTATGCAGGACCCTATCCAGGTTATGGGCCTGCAAGAGATAATTGCCTGAATGAGTGTGGCCACTCACACTCACTCACTGGGGAATGGGACTAGATTAAGGGATGGCTTCACTTAAAGCACATGGAAGAAGAAAGGACTCTGATTGCTAGCCACCCTACCAACTATTACCTAAAGAAGAAAGGGCAATAGTGCACAGAAAAAGGGAAAACTATGCTCCCTGGAAAGCAAGCAAAAGACTTACTAAGCCTAATGAGCAGATGAACTCATTTGAGAGATAAATACATTCAAACAGTCAAGGGAGCTAATATATATATATTATGTAGGGTATGCCACCAAGTAAATGATTATGTAGCCAAGAGTAAACAAGGCAAAATACCAAGGGAAGAACAGCCTAGAGCATATTGGGAGGCCAATTTTGCAGAAGTTAAGCCAGAAAAATATGGATACCCTC
>NW_021618550.1:77614-105308 GCF_004785775.1 Grammomys surdaster | reverse complement strand
ATTAAATATTATATCAAACTTTAATTTATATTCTGGGAAATAATTTTTATCAGATATTTTTTATTTACATTTCAAATGATATCCCTTTTCCCAGCTGACCCCTTCCAGAATCCTCCTATCTCCTCCCACTCCCCCTGCTTCTATGAGTATGTTCCACCACTCACCCACCAACTCCTGGATCCAAATGATGTAATTACACCTGCCCCATGAGGGCTGCCTTCTTCGTAATACATAGCTTCTCTCCTAGGTTGACTATATTTAATGAATGCCAACTGAGTTTCCCATATCCTGTGTTCTCTAGTGGGACTTCAGCTTCAGTTTCCAAACAACATGATAAAAAACTCAGTGTCTTTGCAGGGAATCTAACACACACATGTGTGTGTTGTTGTTTTAAATTTAAGTTGGAGAGCTCTTTCTCCAAATGAAGAATAGACTGGATACTGTGTCTTGGATTTCCATAGTACATACGTATTTTTGATGTTTTGAGGTTTTTTTTTTTTTTGATCACCTCTGTTGTTTAATAGTTTAAAGGCCAATTTTGTAAGGTCTCCTTGAGGGATAAGAAGGCTGTCCTATAATTATAGGTGATTATTCTAACACAGTGTTACAACTAACAAATAGAATGAAGTGAATATATAATCTGCTCTCATTAGTGACCAAGATGAAATGGAAAGATTTACTTATGATTTTGATAAGCAAGATACAAAAAAGACCAAACATTCTTTGTCTTTCTATATAAACTTTGATTGGTTCCAAGTGACTGCATTAAAGATTGTATTTTCTATTCCTGACAGGATGCATGTAATTGTTTTAAGGGATCTTTTGAATGAGTATGGTATATAAAATGAAGATTGGTGCATAAAACATTGATTATGTTGTATTTATTGGGCATAAAAAGCATTATTTCATGCTGGAGCTACAAATAAGATATACTTTCTGCCCTCAGGTGATAGAAAAGAAATCAGATCTGTAACTACCTGTTCAGGTCAGTCAACAGTGTCTCCAGCGCAGGAGTGAGGATGCATGCTTCCAATTCCCACTGTGTCCTTCACTGTATCCTGCTTACTGGAGCTCCAACATTGAGGTGCAACTTTGTAGCTGCCCGAGCTGCCTCACGTTCGGGGGCCACTTTGTAATGGCCCGTTCTGCTGCTTCGGTCCATGGGTCAGGGCCTAGCAAGAGAGAGAGAGGGTACGAGAGACATGAAGAATGGAGACAAGACAGGGAGTCTGATCAAGTCTTGTTTATTGGAAGGAAATCCTGGGTATTGATACTATTTACCATGTGCCTTGCCCTCGTGGACAAGCACAGCTGAAGGCACTACATCATGTGCCTTGCAGCGTGGATATCATGTGCACCTAGCTAGCAGTGAGGAGACCATGTGCACCTAGCTGCTGGCAGCACTAAACAGCAAAACAAGATATGAGAGAAAAAAAAGATGTTTATCAGAGTGTGCTCAGCTGTTGTGGGCTGTTGAAAACAAGTCTTTTGTCAGGGTATATGGCTTGAGATGGCTGTAAAGATGGTAGCTGCTTTTGGCTAGGTGTCAGTCAGCTCCCAACACAGATCTACATTAAATTCTATGTCAGAAAAGCTCTCTGTATTGAGTAAGGTATTGAAACATTTTGTGATAGATGTTGGAGTTCTGAAAAGGGTTGTTAGGGCTAGGAACACTGCAGAACAGTTGATGTTGTGAGGCTTATTGGGAGAGCAGAGAAACTGAGTATGAGGCAATAATAGTAGAGAATAGCAAAGTTTTGTCAAAAATCACCAGGTAAAATAAACCTAGAGCCGGACCTGGGCAGTAAGTATCTTTGATTCCTTCAGTCTGGATAGGGAGGAAGAACAACAGCATAGGGAAGATTATTATTCCTGGATGGTGATGGCAAGACAGGTGTCTAAGTTACAAGAATATATCAAAGCAGGAGGGATACAATGCGGGGAACCTCTGAGCATTTTCCAATCAACCAGAGAAAATGTTCTACTTAGGTTACTTTTTTCTGCACTTTTACTTCATATCAAGGACTGAAGGGAATAGAGTAAAGAAAATAATAGTCAACAATGAAAATAGCTTGCAATCATTGTTGCACTTCTGAGTCTGTGGTGATGACTCTGTCCTAAATGGGAGAGTAGCAAGGAAAGCCCTCATTGAACCTGGAGTTACTCAAAACTTCATGCCATTCTTAAGCCTCAAGATTGATTATTTAACTTTGTAGGAGAAAAGTGGATCTCCATTCTATCATGGAGTATCTGCAGATGCTGGGACAGACTTAGTTATTAAGGTGAGGCTACTCTTCTACTCTTCACATAATCATAATATTCAAAACTAGATCTTCATACTCTAACTAATGCTCCTTTGCCTCTTGAAGGTTCTGTGTTCTACACCATATTCTACCACCACTAGATCTTCTCCAACTTCCCAGAGAACACAATTTTCCACAGATGAGTGTAGATCAGAGGATATCAAGTAAGGGGGAGAGACAAATGCACAAAACTGAATTTGATAGATGTACACTCAGGGGATTTAGCCAGAGTAGAGTGACCAAAATGTGCCCATACAGGTGTTATATTTAATGTTCTTGTTGCATTAACAGAAGACATGTAGGAAGAGTTATGGCAAGTAAGTGGGGTCTTTGGAGATGGCCCACCATTCTGTAGGGTTGTGATGGGTGTGTTCTGAGATGCATGGACCCCAGAAACTTCATCCCAGGATTGATTCTTGCTGCTGATATACCTTTTCTGCCAATTTTACATAGACTAATGATTCCTGGGGCCAGGCCCTTAAATTTTAATTTAATAATGCTGCTTAAATGAATTAATGAAGTTATAGATGTCTTGATTTGATTCAAATAATATTAAGAAGAAAGTTTAATGAGTGTTTTAGATGTTTTATCAGAAAATATAATAAGTTAGAATCAAGAATAGAATGTGTAAAATAGAATGTGTAAAATAGTAAATAAAGGATACATAATTAGGAACACAATGGGCTTTCATAAATTGGATAAAGGAGAAAAATAGGCTTGAAGTAGATTTGTGATGAAGGATAAACATTCGTTCTAAGGTGGGTCCAAGGATGAGGCCACAAGTACACAACATCACAAAGCAAGGATGTGTAAAACTATTTCTTTGAACTTACAATGAGCTTATAGAATGAAACACTAATTTGAACTTACTATCAATGTTCTTCTGTAATAACATTTTTGTAATGTTTTATCTGTGTGGGAATTTTATACAGAACTTTTTTTCTAAGAAGGTATAAAAAAGCTGAGAGGAAAAATAGAGTGTGACACTTGGGAATTTGCTCATCCACCAGTGTTATCTCTCTCTCTCTCTCTGTCTCTATTTCTCTCTTTGTCTCTGTCTGTCTCATATATATATGTGTGTGTGTGTGTGTGTGTGTGTGTGTGTGTGTGTGTGTGTATGTATAAGTATGAATGTACACCACATTTGTGAAATTGTTTAAAGAAGCAATTGGGGCAGGTGAATGTGTGCATATGTGTGTTTCTGTGTGTATGTGTGTGTATATGCATGATTTTATCTTTATCTTTTTCTTTTACTCTGGCTTATGAAAGTTTGCCTGCCTACGGGTCTGTGCTCCAACAGTTCATCATCCCATTCTTCCTTCTTCCTGTCTCCAAGAGTATGTCCCCCACCTAGGCCTCTCCTCCACATGGGGCCTCAAATCTTTCTAGGGTTTGGTTCACCTTCTCCCACTGAGTTCACACCAGGGAGTCTTCTGCTATGTGTCAGGGGCCTCAGAACAGCTCCTATATGCTGTCTGGTTGGTGGTACAATGTCTGAGAGATCTCAGAGGTCTGGGTTAGTTGACAATGCTGGTCTTCCCATGGGGTCTCTCCCCTCCTCAGCTTCTTCCAGCCTTTCCCTAATTCAACCACAGGAGTCCCTGATTTCATTCCATTGGCTGGGTATAAGTATCTGCTTCTGTCTCAGTCAGCTGCTGGTTAGGCCTCTCAGAGGACCACCATGCTAGACTTCTGTCTGTAAACACATCTTAGTATTAGTACACTTTCAGGCCTTGGAGTCTGGCCTTGTGAAGGATCCCAAGGTGGGCTCATCCCTGGACTGCTTTTCCCTTAGTCTCTTCTTCACTTTTGTCCATGCAGTTCTTTTAGACAGGAACAATTCTGGACCAGAGATTTTGACTGTGGGATGGCAACCACCATCATTCCACTTGATACCCTGTCTTTCTCTTGGAGGTGGACTCTACAGACTCCTTCTTCCTACTGTTAGGCATTTCACGTAAGGTCCCTATAGGTCTATGGTACATATTAGATTGTCCCCCTGACTTCCACCACCAGTGTTGCATATTTCCATTTATTCTTATGGCACACAGGGCTTCTCTCCTGTCTCCTTCCCCCAGTACCTGATCGTGTTGTCCGTTTTCCCTCACTGTCATCTTTCCCACCTAGGTTACTTCCTCCCACTCTCTGCCCCCCACGTTAGTTTTCTTCTGCCTCCCAAGTAGAATTGAAGCATCCTTACTTGGGCCCTTTTTCTTGTTAACTTTCTTGAGTTCTGTGAATTGTATTCTATGTATTCCATTCATTTTGGCTGATATCCACTTATTAGTGAGTGCATACCATGCATGTTCTCTTGGGTCTGAATTACCTCACTCAGGATGATATTTGCTAGTTCCATCCATCTACCTGCAAAACTCATGATGTTCTCACTCTTAATAGTTGATTAGTTCTCCTCACCTGAAGACACCATATTCTGACTCATCTCAGAAGAACCACTGTACTCAGAGCAGCTGGTAAGAACCCTCACCTCAACCCTACAAGTCCCAGAGCTGCAGCTGGCAGCCTGGGACACTCAGGACCCATCATCCACCTAAATACCGCCCTCCGGAATACTATTTCCCTTCTGCCTGCTGCTTGTTCCTTTTGCCAGGGCAGACTCCTAGCTGGTCTGTTTGACTGAAGACACTATATCCTGACTGATTCCAGAGGAACCACTGTACTTATAGCAGCAGAGGAACCACTGTACTCAGAGAAGTGGAGGAACCACTATACTCAGAGCAGCAGAGAATCCTTTGCACTCAGAGCAGTTGAGGAAGCTGGATTCTCAGGAGCTCTAACACACCAGGATCATAGGACTTCAGTATATCAGAGGCAGCCTGAGTTCCAGGAACTCTTCCACCCAGGAGCTCAGGATCACAGGATCACAGGATCACAGGATCACAGGATCACAGGATCACAGAGACAGCTGGACTCTAAGGAGTTCTGCCACAAGCAAAAAGACAGGATAGACAGGCTCCAGTCAGAGACAGAGAGTGCAGGTAACACTAGAGATAACCAGATGCTGAAAGGCAAACGCAAGACCTTAAGCAACAGGGTTATCTGGCATCATCAGAACCCAGATCTCCCAACACAGCAAGTCCTGTGTACCCCATCACACTGGAAAAGCAGATTCAGATTTAAAATCACTTCTCATGATGATGATAGAGGCCTTTAAGAAGGACAGAAATAACTCCCTTAAAGAAATACAGGAGAAAACAGGTAAACAGATAGAAGTCACTAAAGAGGAAACAAAAAAATCCCTTAGAGAATTGCAAGAAAACTCATCCAAACAGGTGAAGGAATTAAACAAAAGCATTCAGGATCTAAAAATGAAAGTAGAAAAAATAAAGAAATCACAAAGGGAGACTACCCTGGAAATAGAAAACCTAGTAAAGAGATTAGGAATCATAAATGCAAGCATCACCAACAGAATACAAGAGATAGACAAGAGAATCTCATATGCAGAAGATACCACAGAAAACATTGACAACACTGTTAAAGAAAATGCAAAATGCAAAAATCTCTGAACCCCAAATATCCAGGAAATCCAGGACACAATGAGGAAATCAAACCTGAGGATAATATGTATAGATAAAAGTGAAGATTTCCAACATAAAGGAATTTTCAACAAAATTGTATCTTCAACAAAATTATAGAAGAAAACTTCTCTATTCCAAAGAAAGAGATGCCAATGAACATATATACAATAAGCCTATAGAACTCCAAATAGGCTAGACCAGAAAAGGAATTCCTCCATCACATAATAATCAAAAAATCAAGTGTACAAAACAAAGAAAAAAATGTTAAAAGCAGTAAGGGAAAAGGTCACATAACATATAAAGGTAGACCTATAAGAATTACACAAGACTTCTCACCAGAGACTATAAAAGCTAGAAGATCCTCAACTAATATCATGTGGACCCTATGAGAACACAAATCCCAGCTCAAAGTAAAAGGCTGGAAAACAATTTTTCAAACAAATGATCCCAAAAAACAAGCTCGAATAGTCATTCTAATATCAAATAAAACTGACTTTCAACCAAAAGTTATCAAAAAAGCTAAGAAAGAACACTTCATACTTGTGAAAGGAAAACTCTACAAAGATGAACTCTCAATTCTGAACATCTATGCTCCAAATGCAAGGGCACCCACTTTTGTAAAAGAAACTTTTCTCAAGCTCAAAGCACACATTGCAAGACACACAATAATAGTGGGGGACTTCAACACTATTCTCAGCAATGGACAGATAATGGAAACAAAGACACAGTGAAACTAACAGAACTTATGAACCAAATGGATTTAACAGATATTTATAAAACATTTCATCCTAAAACAAAAGAGTATACCTTTTTCTCAGCACCTCTTGGTACCTTCTCCAAAATAGACCAAATGATTGGTCACAAAACAGCCCTCAAAATATACAAAAAGATTGAAATAATCTCTTGCATCCTATCAGATCACCACGGATTAAGGCTGGTCTTCAATAATAACAAAACAATGGAAAGCCCATATACACATGGAAACTGAACAACACTATACATAATGATAACTTGGTAAAGAAAGAAATAAAGAAAGAAATTAAAGACGTTTTAGAGATTAATAAAAATGAAGGTTCTTCATACCAAAACTTATGGGACACATGAAACAGAGCTAAGAGGAAAACTCATTGCTTTAAGTGCCTACAAAAAGAAATTGGAGAGAGCACACTTTAGCAACTTGACAGCACACCTATAAGCTCTAGAACAAAAAGAAGCAAATACCCCCAAATTGAGTAAAAGGCAGAAAATAATCAATCTGAGGGCTGAAATCAATCAAGTAGAAACAAAAAGAAGTACACAAACCAGGAGCTAATTCTTTGAGAAAATCAACAAGATAGGTAGACCCTTAGCCAAACTAACCAGAGAACAGAGAGACAGTATCCAAATAAATAAAATCAGAACTAAGAAGGGAGACATAACAACAGAAACTGAGGAAATTTAAAAAATCATCAGATCCTACTACAAAAGCTTATACTCAATAAAACTAGAAAATCTGTATGAAATGACTAATTTTCTAGACAGATACCAAGGACCAAAGTTAATCAGGATCAGATAAACCATCTGTACAGTCCCATAACCCCTAAAGAAATAGCAGCAGTCATTAAGACTCTTCTACCAAAAATAAAATATAATATAATATAATAAATATAATATATAATATAATATAATATAATATAATATAATATAATATAATATAATATAATATAATATAATATAATAAAAGCACAGGACCACATGGTTTTAGTGCAGAATTCTGTCAAATCTTCAAGGAAGACCACAAAAATAGAAACACATGGAACACTACCCAATTTGTTCTATGAAGCACAATTACGCTAAGACCTAAACCACACAATGACAGAAGAAAGAAAGAGAACTTCAGACCAATTTCCCTTGTGAATATCAATGCAAAAATACTCAATAAAATTCTGACAAACCAAATCCAAGAACACATCAAAAAATCATCCATCCTGATCAAGTAGGCTTTACTCCAGGGATGCAGGGATGGTTCAACATGTGAAAATCCACCAATGTAATCCACTATATAAACAAACTCAAAGAAAAAATCATATGCTCTTCTCACTAGATGCTGAGAAAGCATTTGACAACATTCAACATCCCTTCATGGTAGAAGTCCTGGAAATATCAGGAATTCAAGGCCTATACCTAAACATAGTAAAAGTAATATACAACAAGCCAGTAGCCAAGGTCAAACTAAATCTAGAGACACTTGAAGAAGTAACAATAAAATCAGGGACTAGATAAGGCTGCCCACTCTCCCTCCATATTCAATATAGTACTGGAAATCTTAGCCAGAGCAATTAGTCAACAAAAGGAGATCAATGGGATACAAATAGCAAAGGAAGAATTCAAAATATTACTATTTCCAGATGATATGATAGTATAATTAAGTGACCCTAAAGTGTCCACCAGGGAACTTCTAAACCTGATAAATAACTTTAGCATAGTAGCTAGATATAAAATTAATTCAAACAAATCAGTAGCCTTCCTCTACTCAAAGGATAAAAAGGCTCAGAACGAAATTAGGGAAATGATAACCTTCACAATAGTCACCATTAATATAAAATACCGTGGTGTAAATCTAACCAAGGAAGTGAAAGATATTTATAACAAGAAATTCATGTCTCTGAAAAAAGAAATCGAAGAAGATCTCAGAAGATGGAAAGACCTCCCATGCTCATGGATTGGCAGGATTAATACAGGAAAAATGGCCATCATGATGAAAGCCATCTACAAATCAATGCAATACCCATCAGAATTCTAACTCAATTCTTCATAGCAATAGAAAGAGCACTTTTCAGATTCATTTGGAATAACAAAAAGCCCAGGAGATTGAAAACTATTCTCAACAGTGAAAGAACTTCTGGGGAAATCACTATCCCTGACCTCAAGCTGTACTACAGAGCAATAGTGATAAAAACTAAATGGTATTGGTACAGAGACAGGCAGAAAGATCAATGGTATAGAATTGAAGACCCAGAAAGGAACCCATACACCTGTGGTCATTTGATCTTTGACAAAGTAGCTAAAACTGTCCAGTGGAAAAAGGGCAGGATTTTCAACAAATGGTGCTGGTTCAACTGGAGGTCAGAATGTAGAAGAATGCAAATCAATCCATTCTTATTTCCTTGTACAAAGCTCAAGTCCAAGTGGATAAAGGACTTTCACATAAAACCAGATGCATTTAGACTTACAGAAGAGAAAATGGGGAAGAACCTTGAATACTTGAACACAAGGGAATCATTCCTGAAGAGAACTCCAATGGTCTATTCTCTAAGAATTGACAAATGGGACTTCATAAAATTGCAAAGGTTCTGTAAAGCAAAGGACACTGTCAACAGGACAAAATGGCAACCAACAGATTTGGAAAAGATCTTAACTTATTCTATGTCCAATAGAAGGCTAGTGTCCGATATATACAAAGGACTCAAGATATTATGCTCCAGACAACCAAATAACCGTATTGAAAATGGGGTTCAGAGCTAAACAAAGAATTCTCAACTGAGGATACTCGAATGGCTGAAAAGCATGTAAAGAAATGTTCAACATCCTTATTCATCAAGAAAAGAAAAATCAAAATAACCCTTAGATTCCACCACACACCAGTCAGAATGGGTAAGATCAAAATCTCAGGTGATAGCAGATGCTGGGGAGTATGTGAAGAGAGATGTACACTTCCCCATTGTTGGTGAGATTGCAAGCTGATAAATCAACTCTGGAAATCTGTCTGGCAGTTCCTCAGGAAATTGGACATTGCATTACCTGAGGACCCAGCTACACAACTCCTGGACATATATCCAGAAGATGTCATAACATATAACAAGGACACATTATCCACTATGTTCATAGCAGCCTTATTTATAATAGTCAGAAGCTGGATTGAACCCAGATGTCTCAATAGAGGAATGGATACAGAAAATGTGGTACATTTAAACAATGGAGTATTAGCTATTAAAAACAATGAATTCATGAAATTCTTAGACAAATTGGTGGAACTAGAAAATATTATCCTGAGTGGGGTAAACCAATCACACACACACACACACACACACAAACAAAAACTAGAAAAATAAAACATACAATGTATGCACTCACTGATAAGTGGATATTAGCCCAAAAGTTTGAAATACCCAAAATACAACTCATAGACCACATTAAGCTCATGAAGAAGGAAGACGAAAGTATGGGTGTTTGGTCCTTCTTAGAAGAAGTAACAAAATACTCATGAGAGCAAATATGAAGACAAAGTGAGGGACAGAAATTGAAGGAGGGACATCCAGAGACTGCTCCACCTGGGTATCCATTCTATGTGCAGTCACCAAAGGCATAAACTGATGTGGATGGCAGGAAGTGCATGCTGATAGGAGCCTGATATAGCTGTCTCCTCAGAGATCTGACAGAGCCTGACATATGCTGAGGCAGGTGCTCACAGCTAACCATAGAACTGATGATGGGGTTCCCAATGGAGAAGTTATAGAGATGACTGAAGGAGCTGAAAGGGTTTGTGGTCCATGGAGAGAGAAACAATACTAACCAACAAGAGCTCCCAAAGCCTAAACCACCAGCTTGGAAGCATATAGGGAGAGGCCCATGGCTCCATCTGTATATGTAGGGGAGGATGGCCTTGTAAGGCATAGGTGGGAGAGGAAATATTTGGTCCTGTGAAGGCTGGATGACCCAGTGTGGGGAAATTAGAGGGAGGGGAGAAGGGAGTGGGTGGGTGGGTGGGGCCACATCCTCATAGAAGCAGGAGTTGGAGGTATTGGATAGGGGGTTTCTGGGTCAGTGGGGGGAAATGTGGAAAGGGAATAACATCTAAAATGTAAATAAAATATCCATTAAAAAATCTGAAAAATAGCTGAATATTATTCCATTATGTTAATGAACAACATTTTATTTTGTACCCATTCTTCCTTTCTCAGATATTTGTGTTGTTTCCAGCTTCTGTCTATCACACATAAGGCTGCTATGAAAATAGTGGAGCATGTGCCCATGTGACACTTTGGAGCATCTTTTGAGTATATGCTCAGAAGTGATACAGTTGGATCTTCAGGTAGATCTATTTCCAATTTTTTTTTGAGGAACACCTAGATTGCTTTCAAGAGTGGCTATACCAGTTTGGAATCCCACCAGCAATGGAGTAGTGTTCCTCTTTCCCTGCATTCTTACCAATATCTGCTGTCACCTGAGTTTTTGATCTTAGCCATTCTGATTGGCATAAGGTAGAATCTCAGGTTTTTGTTTTGTTTTGATTTGATTTGTATTTCCCTGATGACTAAGGACTTTGAACATTTCTATAAGTGCTTCTCAGACATTTGAGCTGACTCTGTTGTGATTTCTCTGTTTAGTTCTATGCCCCATTTTTTGACTGAATTGTTTGGTTTTTTAGAGGTTAGCTTCTTGAGTTCTTCACATAATTTGGATATTAACCTTCTATAGGATGTGGAGTAAGTGAAGATTTTTTTCCATTCTGTAGGCTGGCAGTTTCTCTTATTGACTGTGTCTTTTGCCTTACAAAAGCTTTTAATTTTAATGAAGTTCCATTTATTAATTCTTGATCTTATAGCCTGAACAGTTGGAGTTCTGTTTAGGAAATTCCCCCTTCTCATGCTAAAAAGTTCAAGGCTCTATCCCACTTTCTCTTTTATTAGATTAAGTGTTTCAGGTTTTATGTTGAAGTCCTTGATCCACTTGTAGTTGAGCTTTATGAAAGGTGACAAATATGAATCTATTTTCATTCTTGTGCGTACAGACTGCCAATTAGAGCAGCACTATTTATTGAAGGTGCTTTCTTCTATTCCATTTTCAATTTTTGTCTTCTTTGACAATGATCAAGGGTTCATAAGTGTGTGGGTTTATTTATGGGGCTCTAATTCTATTCCATTGATCAACCTATCTGTCTCTGTACCAATACCATGTAGTTTTTATTACTATTGCTTTGTGGTATGGCTTGAGGTCAGGGATAGTGATTCTTCTAGGAGTTTTATTATTCTTAAGAACTGTTTTGGATATACTGGGTTTTTTGTTTTAGTGAATCACTTACTCCTATCAGCAGGTGTCAATTGCCAGAGTTCATCAGCTCTGGACCCTAGAACAGTAAGAGTGTTTAGGGCCAGAAGTCATCAGCCTCCTGCTCTGCCTATTGGGTCCCCACCTAAGTACTCGAATGTACAGGTCTGACCCTGGCAGTGAGCAATCAAGCTATGCCATGTTTTTGATTCAGATCCTGATTTTCATCATAAATCACAAATTCCTGTCCTATTTTCCTTAGGCTTGTACTCTCTTTCATGCCAAATGTGTCAGGGAAATGGATCAATGAGGAAGGCAGTTTGAAATAAATAGTTTAGGCATGCACTGATGAAAGTAGCTTGGGAACTTTTTTTTCAAGTCCTAGAGTTGAGCTATTCTGAATAAGTTGTTTTTGATAGAAGATTATTCTTGAAAGCATGCCCTGATACTACAGTAAAGCACACTAATATCCTTTCATAGGACAAAGGATCAATTATTGTAGCGAGCCGTTCTGCTGCTCTGGTCCGTGGGTCAGGGAGCAAGAGAGAGAGAGTGGGGACAGGGACTCAAAGAATGGAGACAAGACGAAGTCTGCTTGCTGGAGACGGAGTCTGAATCTGTCTGCTCTCTGTCGAGTCTGTCTAGTCAAAGTCTGTCTGGAGACGAAGTCTGCCTGCTCTGACTACTCTGTCTGCTCTCTGCCTCTGCCTCTCCTTCGAGTCTGTCTAGCTCTCTGTCGAGTCTGACTAGCTCTGACTCTAGGTCTGCCCTGGCCTCTCCTTTTATATCTCTCCTGAGTCAATCAAGTGTTGGGATTAAAGGCCTGTGCTACCACTGCCTGACCTTGACTGAAAGGATCAAGATAATTATCAGAGTGTGTTCAGCTGTTGTAAACAAGTCTCTTGTCAGGGTATATGGCTCAAGATGGCTGCAAAGATAATAGCTACTTTCGGCTCAGATTCGGCTCCCAACAAATTATATCTTTTTCTCTGTTTTTATTGAGAAATTTGTTTTTCATTCAATATATTCTGTTCACAGTTTCTCTCCACCCAGTTCTTCCCATATCATTCTTACTTCCTTATCCAATCAACTCTTAGTATTTTCCCTTGATGCCTCTTTGGAAAACTCCTATCCCATCCTCCCTGCCGCTGCTTTTATGAGGGTGCTCCCCAACCCACCCACTCCCAACTAACCACCGTGGTGCTATTCCCCTATAAAGGGTCATTAAGCCTTCACAAGACCAAGGGCCTCTCCTCCCACTGATGTTCAACAAGGGCATGCTCTGGTACATACATGGCTGGAGCCATGGTTCTCTTCATGTGTACTCTTTGGTTGGTGATTTAGTCCCTGGAAGCTCTGGGGGGGAGGGGTCTGGTTGTTTGATGTTGTTATTCTTCCTATAGGTTACAAACTCTTTCAACTCCTTCAGTCCTTTTTCTAACTCCTTCATTGGGGATGTTGTACTCAGTCCAATAGTTGGCTGCAAGCATCAACCTCTGTATTTGGCATGCTAGGGGAGAGCCTCTCAGTAGACAGCTATATCAGGCTTCAGTCAGCAAGCACTTATCAGCATCCACAGTAGTGTCTGGGTTTGGTGTCTGTATGTGGGATGGATCGCCAGGTGGGACAGTCTCTGGATGGCTATCCTTCTGTCTCTGCTTCACAATTTGTCTAGGTATTTTGCCCCTTGAATATTTTGTTCTGCCTCCAAAGAAGGACTTAAGCACTGACACTTTTGTCTTCCTTCTTCTTGAGTTTCATGTGGTCTGTGAATTGTATCTTGGATATTCTGAGCTTTGGGACTAACGTCCACTTATCAGTGAGTGTATACCATGTGTGTTCTTTTGTGACTAGGTTACGTTGCTCAGGATGATATTTTCTAATTATATCCATTTGAATGAGAATTTCATGAAGTCAGTGTTTTTAAGAGGTGAGTACAACTGACAAGTGTATATGCCTGTCAATTAAAAAAAAATCACTACAGGAAATGATAGAATATAAGGTGGGACATTCAGTAGGCAGAAAGGATTCTAGGATAAATTCAGGCATAGACATTGGGGTGAGTTACCCTGGACCATGAAGAACAGACTCATGAGAGGTGAGCAGAGGTAAGCAGCCACATGGCAAAACTTACATCAGAATATGTGGGATATTAAATTATGTGCTAGTTGGAGAACAGCCGAGGCTCATGGCCTAGGTATTTATAAATATACTTGAGTCCCAAAGTCAATATTTTTGGGAACAGGGGCATGGGAAGTAAACAATTCCTCAATATTTGGGTTGATAGTTTCCACTCTATATTTTTAACCAAGGTATAATATCTTTCACACCTCCTTTACGAACATCTTCATCTCTGCACACACAGAATTACCCAGACTAAAATGATACCTTAACACAAGTCTCCTCAGTGTGTTTTCTTCTATAATAATCTGTATGATTTCCTTGATTTCAGATGTTGTTTTTTAAAAATTACGTAACTTTCCTATTATGCTTCTCAGTTTGTACACAAAGCTGTGAAAATTGAGAAAATTGAGAAATATATTCATTAAGAATATATTGGCTAAAAGATAGACTTCTAGCACACAGTCATAGCATGAATATACGCTGTCTGTTAGACATTATTTGAAATTAATTTTGAGTCAAAGACTTGTCCAAAGCAAGAGTCATAGTATATAAGACACATGATTTCAGGTGATCCAATCCCTTTAAAATGTTCACATTGGTCATTGGTTAATTGTGTATCAGTGAAAACTTTCTGCTCAAGAGTTATTTTTCCCCTTTATATGAACAAGGATTTATATAAAAGTTCTTGATACTTTATATAGAGGGAAACTAGCTCAGTTAATCATATTCCCTTTCCATTTTCCTTACTGTGACAGTCTCAAGAAAGTAGCAACACTCTTACTATAGAAGGTCTCACTCTGAACTTTACTGTAGCTATAAAACCCTATGTTGAATTTCTACCCTTATTTTTGATCTCTCTCTCTTTCTCTCTCTCTCTCTCTCTCTCTCTCTCTCTCTCTCTCTCTCCTTCCCTCCCTCCCTCCCTCCCTCCCTCTCTCCTTCCCTCCTTCCTTCCTTCCTTCCTTCCTTCCTTCCAAGTCATCCTAAAGGAAATTGATTCTCTCTTATAATGTCATTTTTTCTAATTATCTTTAATCTTTTTTTTACATTCCAGTCATTATCCCCCTCCAAGTCTTCCCCCAACAGTTCCTCATTCAATTTCTCTTCCCCCCCATCTCAAAGAGGAGGCTACACACCACTACACACCACTCCCACCTCCACAGCTCCCACAGCCCCCACCCTCACTCCACACTCTATACCAACTCCCTCCCTTCAAGACCTCCCCACTCCCTGGGGCCTCAGTCTCTTGAGGGTTAGGTGTATCTTCTCTCACTGAGGCCAGGTCAGGTATTCCTCTGCTGTATATGTGTCCAGGGCCTCATACCAGCTAATGCATGCTACCTGGTTGATGGCTCAGTATTTGAGAGATCTCAGGGGTCAGATGAGTTGGGACTGCTGGTCTTCTTATGGGCTTACCCTCTTCCACAACTTCTTCTAGCCTGTCCTTAATTCAACCCCATGTGCCCCCGACTTCTGTCCATTGGTTACATGTAAGTATCTACATCTGTCTCTGTCATTTGTTCAATTACCCAAATCCTTGATATCTCCATATGTCAGAACATCACCCACTGATCTGAAGACTTCTTAATAAGGTGTTCAAAATCTGTACAGTTGTTAGTGCATCCAAGGACAAGCTAAGGCATGTTAGCTCATGCTCATCTCCAAAAGTTCATTCTGAGGCTTCTGTTGCTTTTACTTTCAGGTACAAAAGGACTGCAGCATTGAATTACAGAACCCACAATTACCAGTGATGTTTGAATCTACAGGTAATTTTTACAATAGCATAATTTACAGAACATATTTGGTGTGTTTCTAAACTCAGGTGTATGAGGTGCAGTTTTGGTGACTCAGTTCCCATCATCTCTGTCTGTATCACTTGAAGAAACTGGTGTCATCCACTGTTTGACCAATCGGCACATTAGTTATATATGTTGGTATCAGCCAAAGCCAGGGAAAGCTCCCAAGTTCCAGTACTATGATGCATCAAATAAGGTAGTCCCATCACATTTCAAAGGCAGTGTTTAAGAAACTGAGTGAGTGTGAGAAATCAGAGTCAGCACCAAGAGTATGCAGTATGAAAATATTGCAAACTATTATTGTCAGCACTCTGATGAGTTTCCTCTCACAAGGTTACCAATCATAACAAAAACCTTCAAAGGAAGTCAAAATTTTTGGTTAGCACACCAAGCCATTCTTTTCTGTATCTGCATCTGTTGATAGTATTTTTCCAATTCATCCAAGCTTTGAAAGCCATTTTGAGATTTTAATAGAAGCAAACATAGTATATCCTTGACCTTGTTAATTCTTTGCCTTGGCAGCAAAATATTCTGTCATTTTGAGATTGTTTAAATTAATAATAACTGCTCACTTATAAGGACTGTCTCTGATATCATTAAAATCATTTTGCAATTTCCCCAATCCAGGCCACTGTTTCATTTTAGTAAAAAATTATCTCATTTCACTATTAATTTCAGAGAAGACAATGTCTTGGTACACACGTTAAAGCTAAAAGTCATCCTAAAGGAAATTGATTCTCTCTTATAATGTCACTTTCAAGGATTGAAACCAAGTTCTCAGGATCAACAAATGTTTGTACAGTCTAACTGTCACAATGGCCCAGCTTCAAATATTTTTTTAATAATTTATTATTTTATTTATTTACATCTCAAATGTTTCTGAATCCTGGTCTCCCCTCCCAGATTTCCTCACTCTATCCCCCTCCTTTTTCCCTCCTAGTGGGTGCCCACCTGGCAAAACTACTCCCTGGAGCATCAAGTCTCTACAGGATTAGGCACATCCTCTCCCACTGAGGGAAGACAAGGACGTCATTTGCTATATATGTGTAATGGTTCTTAGAGCAGCCTTTGTATGGTCTTTGGTTGGTAGCTTAATCTATGGGAGCTCCCAGATATCCAGGTTAGTTGACACCGTTGCTCTTTCTTTGGGTTTGCCATCTTCTGTTCTTTCAATCATTCCACTAACTAATTCACCCATATAGGTCCCTGACCTCAGTTCAATTGTTGGTTATGAGTACCTGCATTTGTTTCAGTCAGCAGCTGGTAAAGCCTCTTAGAGAACAGCCAAGCTAGACTCCTGTCTAAAAGCCTAACATAGCATCAATAATAGTGTCCCTTTTTACTGTGCACCCATGGGATGAATCCCAAGTTGTACTGTCACTGGTTGGCCATTACTTCTATCTGCTTTTGTATCTATTCTGTTTTGTCCCCTGCATTTCTTTTAGACAAGAACAATTCTGGGTCAAATATTTTGAAGGTGGATTGCTGTGCACATCCTTCCATGAAGTTTCCTTTCTATCTAGTGGAGCTACATTGTTCAGGTTCCATCTGCCTACAGGTGGGTATTTTGGCAAATGTCATCCACATTGGGTCATCAATGCCTCTCACATTCCAAGTCTCTGGGAGTTTCTAGAAGTTCCAACCCCAACCTCCAGTAGCTGCATATTTCCATTCATTCTTTTGGCCCTCTTGGGCTTTTCTCCTATCACCCCCCCCCCACATCTGATCCTGTCTTCATTTCCCTTTTGCCACACCTCTACTATTCAGGTCCCTTCCTACCTTAGCCTCTTATGAATATTGTGATTTCTCTTCTAAGTGGGATTGAAACATCCTCACTTTGACCTTCCTTCTTATTAAACTTCATATAATCTGTGGGCTGTATCATGGATATTTGGTATTTTTTTCACTAATATTCACTTATCAGTGAGTACATACCATGTGGGTCCTTTTGGATCTAGATTACCTTACTCAGGATGGTAATTTCTAGTTCCATCCACTTGCCCACTAAATCATGATGGTTTTATTTTTAATAGCTTAATAGCATTCCATCATATAAATGAACAACATTTTCTGTATCCATTCTTTGGTTAAGAGACATGTGGGCTGCTTCCAGTTTTAACTATTACAAATAAAACTTCTATGAATAAAGTGAAGAATATGTACTTGTATTATGGTGCAGCATCTTTTGTGTATATGCCCCTGAACAGTCTAGCTGTGTCTTTAGATTGAACTAATTCCAATATTCTGAGGAACTGTCAGATTAATTTCCAGAGTGGTTGTACCAATATGCAATCCCACCAACAAGTCCACGTTTTTCACATCCTTGCCAGCATGTACTATCACTTGAGTTTTTGATCTTACCCATTCTAATTTATTTAAGGTGGCATCTCAAGTTCCTTTTGATTTACATTTCCCTACTGACTAAGAACTTTCAACATATCCTTAAGTGCTTCTTGGGCATTTGAGATTACGGTTGATAATTCTCTTTTTAGCTCCCTCTACCCCATTTTAAAATTAGATTATTTGGGTTTTTGGAGTCTAACTTCCTTCTATTTTGAGCATTAGCCCTCTATCTTATATATGATTAGTGAAAATCTTTTAATCTGTAGGCTATTGTTTTGTCCTTTTGACATTGTTCTTTGCCTTACAAAAGCTTTTCAGTTTCAAGAGGTCCCATTCTTCAGTTGTTGATTTTAGAGCCTGAGGCATAGGTTTTCTATTCGGAAAATTTCCCCCGTGACAATACCTTTGAGGCTATATTCTACTTTCAATTTTATTAGATCCAGTGTATCCAGTTTTATACTGAGGTCCTTTATCCATTTGGTTTTAAGGTTAGTACAGAGTGATAAACATGGATCAATTTGAATTCTTGTACTTTGGTACAACTTTGGTACCTGGTATCTGCCTAGAAAATTGTCCATTTCATCCAGCTTTTCCAATTTGGTTGAGTATAGGCATTTGTAGTAGGATCTGATGATTTTTTGAATTGGAACCTTGTCCAAAATATTAATTATGTTATGCCACAAGATATTAATAAATCAAAAATACAATTGTATGTAGGAAGCCGTGCATGCGCTGGCTGAAGCCGCGTTTGCCTGGCATCCGGGATTCTTCCTAATAAACAAGTAAATTGCGCATGTGCCATGGTAAAAGCCCGCCAAAGTTAAAGCCCATCCCACGGCGTTTGGCGCGCAACGAGTAAGCAGCCAATCAGAAGTGAATACACCGCTCTAGGGTATATATAGCAGTGCTTTCCCGGGCCTGGCGTCTTCTTCTTCTTCTTCTTCCACCATTTTGTTTTTGGGAATAAACGTGTTCTTACGGAAGGATCTTGATATGTGTGGCGTGTGCGTTCTTGCTGGCGAGACGATTACACGCGCGCCTCACAATTGTATTTATATCTTTTGCATCCACCAAACAATCAAAGTAGATATTCTGTGAATAAATTTGTGAGGTCAGAAAACAGTTTGATCTTGAATAAGCAATTTTATAACAGATAACTTTAAAAGGATATTTAAATTTTTCTTTAAAATCTTTTAAAAAATCATAGAAACAGATCATTCTCACATTATTCTAGTTCAGCATATGATGAATTTTCTGTTTACACACAGGTTCCTGAGGAATCTTTCCTTGATTATAGTAGGTATGAAAGAGTGGATCAGTGTTTGGAAGACTGTATAGCAAGGTCATATGATTGCTGTTTATTGTTATGAATCAGCTGTGTGGATTTAGAATTGTTTGTTTTGTTTACTTATTGTATTGTTGTTTTGCCAAAATCCCTTTTGCTTTTCCCATTAAAATATTTTCCTAGTATAAAATAGCCACTTTATTGATATGTACCTGACATAAGAGCATCACATGTTTTTAATGTAAAAACACGATGAAAACAACACCTTCACTAAAGTCACTGCCGTGAATCAACCTCTCATATCCAACTGTTCTGTTCCTCTCTATGGACTAATTATTCTTCTGCTCTCTCAACATTTATTTCATTGATGGAAAATATATCACCTCTTTTCTATTTAGCAATATGTATTTCAGATTTAAAAGATTCATTTGTGTAATTTTTTACTTCAAATCATAGTGGGATAAGACAATTGGAGTGGAGGAAAGTCTATACAACAGAGATTATATAATGTAATATATAATCATGAATCAAGACAAAGTATCTGAGTTGATATATCTTTCCTGATGACTCTAGCTATGCAAAAACCTGAATTATATTGTACTTAATGCTCAATCCTGTATGTGAAGAAGCATGCACAGATGTCTGTCAACTAAGAACACTGCATCAAGTGGCCAAGAGAGGGAGCAATAATATAAGCAAAGAATGGCAAAATTGTTTGTTCTGATAGTCTCATACTTAACAACAATAAGAAGTCAGCATCATTTGCACAGATATTTCTCCTATGTGGTGCCCTTGGCACTTAAAAATGTCCTTCAGTGTGCTATGGCATGCTCAGCATACACAAGGGGAAATAAAATAGAAGGATATTCTCTTTATCACTGATCATTGGAGCGTTCAACTGGATTTTAGTTAAGGTTATTAGACAAAGCATAAAAGCTGATGATGATACATAAATAATAACTTTCCATTCAATATATGGAAATACTGATTCATGGGAAATTTTTGGTGTTTAAATGTGAAACTTAAAAATGATAATGTATTTTCTCTTTTCTCTACTAGTATTTCATGAGTACTTTTTGTGTTAGTGAGTGATATTGTGATTACTCAGTCTCCTGCTGACCCACTGTAGCTCCAGGAGGAAAAGTGGCAATGCCTACTCTGTATGGGCATTGGCATAATGTGATATGAAAACCAGAAACATATCAAAACAAACAAAACAAAAACAAACAAACAAAACAGGCTCTGAAGGCCCACATCAATATCCTTCTCTGACTATCTCTTAGTTGGAGTGGCAGTGGATCAGACACAGACAAAACAAATTTCCCCTTTCCTTCAGCAGCCTCCAATTTGAAGATACTTCAACTTGTTTCTTTCAACAAGGAAACACCTTGCCTCCCACATGGATACAGATCAGAGCATAATTTACTTAATGAGGCAGAAACGTGAGATTTTGTGGCCCCAGCTGCTCCTTGTGGTGTGTCCATCTGATCTAGTTTTTCTCAGACTGAAGGCATATTGTAAGTCTTCGTTTTATAAAAATATTTGGGGTAAGGGAACATAGAGCGAACACCTGCATCTGAACTCTCTTTAATATACCTTAGCACCAGAATTACAGACCTGACAGTAGCACTCCTGGTTTAAATTACAGTCACCCTCACTGTGTGAAACAACTCAGACCCTTAGGTAGCCTGACTTGGGTTTGGAAAGACCTGGTGAAACAACTTGAAAGGCTCTTCAACTATACCACTTCATTTGGCAAGGTAGTCTATAATGAAAATAATACAGATGTCTGCATAATCAGTGGAAAAATTAAGAATACTGCAACCCACAGGGCCAGTGTAGAGCTAGAATAAGGAGTAATCTTAAATCAAATTGTCCAGGTCCAGGAACAGTGTAGAGTTACAACTGAAGACCAAATGTCTCCTAGAAAAAGAATCTTAATCAATATTGTACATTAAACACAGTTAAAGTTAGTTAAGAATTGGAAAAATGAATGGATTATTAGTATGTGTATGTATTTATTGAGATAAGTTTAGAGATAAATGTTTATCTAAAAGGCGTTGGTAGAAGTCCCATTTGTCAATTCTTGATCTTAGAGCATACACCATTGGAGTTCTGTTCAGGAACTTTTCCCCTGTGCCCAAGTATTCGAGGCTCTTCCCCACCTTCTCTTCTATTAGTTTCAGTGTATCTGGTTTTATGTGGAGGTCCTTTATCCACTTAGACTTGAGCTTTGTACAAGGGGATAAGAATGGATCAATTTTCATTCTTCTACATGTTGTCCTCCATTTGAACCAGCACCATTTGTGGAAAATGCTGTCCTTTTTCCACTGGACAGTTTTAGCTCCTTTGTCAAAGATCAAGTGATCATAGGTGTGTGGGTTCATTTCTGGGTCTTCAATTCTATTCCATTGATCTTCCTGCCTGTCTCTGTACCAATACCAGGTAGTTTTTATCACTATTGCTCTGTAGTTCAGCTTGAGGTCAGGGATGGTGATTCCTCCTGACGTTCATTTATTGTTGAGAATAGTTTTCGCTATCCTGGGTTTTTTGTTATTCCATATGAGTTTGAGAATTTCCTTTTCTAACTCTGGGAAGAATTGAGTTGGGATTTTAATGGGGATTGCATTGAATCTGTAGATTGCTTTTGGCAAGTTTCTATAAGGCAAAGGACACTGTCAATAGGACAAAACGACAACCAACAAATTGGGAAAAGATCTTTACCAATCCTTCATCTGATAGAGGGCTAATATCCAATATATACAAAGAACTCAAGAAATTAGACTCCAGACAACCAAATTAGCCTAAGAAAAAATGGGGTATAGAGCTTAACAAAGAATTTTCAACTGAAGAAACTCGAATGGCCGAGAAGCACCTAAAGAAATGTTCAGCATCCTTAGTCGTCAGGGAAATGCAAATCAAAACAACCCTGAGATTCCATCTCACACAAGTCAGAATGGCTAAGATTAAAAACTCAGGTAATAGTAGATGTTGGCGAGGGTGTGGAGAAAGAGGGACACTCCTCCATTGTTGGTGGGACTGCAAGATGGTGCAACCACTTTGGAAATCAGTGTGGCAGTTCCTCAGAAAATTGAACATAGCATTACCTGAGGATCCAGCTATACCTCTCCTAGGCATATACCCAGAAGATGCTCGAACATATAACAAGGACATACGCTCAACTATGTTCATAGCAGCCTTATTTATAATAGCCAGGAGCTGGAAAGAACCCAGAGGTCCTTCAACTGAGGAATGGATTCAAAAAATGTGGTATATTTACACAATGGAGTTTTACTCAGCTATTAAAAACAATGAATTCGAGAGGTTCCTGGGTAAATGGATGGAACTAGAAATTATCATCCTGAGTGAGGTAAGCCAATCACAAAAGAACACACATGGTATTCACTCACTGATTATTGGATATTAGCCCAGAACCTTGAAATGCCCAAGATGCAACTCACAGGCCACATGAAACCCATAAAGAAGGAAGACAAAGTGGGGGTGATTTGTTCCTTCTTAGAAGGAGCAACAAAATACTCAAGGGAGCAAATATGGAGACAAAGTGAGGGACAGAAACTGAAGGAGGGGCCGTCTGAAGACCACTCCACCTGAGTATCTATCCCATGTGCAGTCACCAAAGGTACATGCTGATGTGGAAGTCAGGAAGTGCATGCTGATAAGAGACTGATATGGATATCTCCTCAGAGGTCTTTAAGAGTCTGACATACTCAGAGGCTGATGCTCACAACTAGCCATTGAACTGATCATGGGGTTCTCAATGGAGGACTTAGAGTGAAGACTGAACGAGGTGAAAGGATTTGCGGTACCATGACGAGAGCAACAATACCAACCAACCACAGCTCCCAGGGTCTAAACCACTAGCCTGGGAGCACTTAGGAAGGCATCCAGGGCTTTAGCTGAATATGTAAGAGTGGAGGGCCCAGCTGGGCATAGGTGGAAGAAGAGAACCTTGACCTCATGAAGGCTGGACGCCCCAGGGGGTGGGAATTTTGAGGGTGGGGATGTGGGAGTGGGGGGGTAGATAGAGGTTACATCCACAGAGAAGAAGGAGGAGGGGTGAGGGGATAGGGGGTACATGGGTGGGTGGGGTATGGGGTAAGGGGACAACATAGGAAATGTAAATAAAACATCCAATAAAAAAAATTAAAAAAAAAAGGCGTTGGTAGAGAGGGTTCAATAAGGGCAAAATAAAATGGATGAAATTATCAAAAAACCAGTAAAATATTATAATTAAATCTGAAAAATTCCTGAAAATTAAAATGTACAGGCTTTTATGATTTATGTTTTAAAAACCTTTTATAAAAATATGTATTATACATGTGAGTAGATATGTGTGAGTGTGTGTATGTGTGAGTATATGTGTCTGTGTGCATGCATGACTGCATACATATAGTATTGGATCTGTTTATGAGAGCAAATTTTGTTTTTGTGTGATTTTGCATAACTTCATTTTACTTTATGTTTTCCACATCTATCTTGTTTTTTGGAAATTCCATGAATTTATTTTTTCTTTACAATGAAATAAATCCAGGTGGTGTATATCTGCTATATTTTTTGTTCTTAATCATGTTTATGGAAATCTATGCAAGTTTCCCTTATTAACTCACAAAAGAGGCAAACAATAAGCACAGATGTGCAAATAGATCAGTGGTAACATGTGGAGATCTTTTAGTTCATGCACAAGAATGTTGGGACTCAGTCATATGGGACTTATATTTTTAATGTTTTGAGAAAAGTTTACATTTATTTTCAAATTGAGTGTACTAGGTTGCTCTCCAATGTACCATAAATGAAAGCTCTTGTTTTCCCCAAATCTACATCAACATGTGCAGTATTTCTTGATACTGGTCATTTTAATTTGCATTTCCCTGATGACAGTCAATGATGAATACATTTAAATACTTACTTGTTATTAGTCATATATAATAATTATATTTAAATTTCATTTTAGTTATGTGCATACATGTATATCTGTGTGTGAAAGTATTCACAAACACCTGAAAACAGTATTGGATCCCGTCTTCTGAAGCTACAGTTTCATTAGATTATGAACCCCCTTATATGTGTGCTGGGAACCAAACTCAGAGAATCTTTAGTTGTAGCAAGTGCTTGACTACTGAGCCCTTGCCTAGACTCTACTACCAACAATTGTCCAAAGTTTCAGAGATATGTTATAAGATGTGTTATTTATATGATTAGTTTTATAATTTCATGCACACAACTTGTAATTTAGATAGTATGGTACAATACCACTTAGTCACAAAACATTCTTTGAGAAATATTTAGCCTACTTATCATGAACTATGAAATGTAAACACCAAGAAAAAAGGAAGGTAGTGAAGCAGACAGCTTAACTGCAGATCTTCATCTCTCCTCTCCTCCAAATCCAAGCCCCTAGTCATCCCCATTGCTTTTGTAGACCACCAGTTGAGGCATTCCCTTCTTCTATGCCTCTTTCTCCAGAGGTTCACGTATATCTTTTCCTATAACCACACTATCCCATTTAACCTGTTATCCCAGTCCCCAGTGTCATCAGGCTATTTATGAAAGCATTCCAAAAAAGCCTGCCAGAAGAGTAATTAGGTCAGTGAAACAGGTAGACTAACTACAGATCTTCACTATTCCTCCTCTCCAACATATTGATTCCCTCAGTCTGATTTCCGGTTATGTATCTGATTAGTTGTTTTGGCTCTTCCTCACTATCTGCCCTTATTCCCAGGCTTCTAAATAGATTCTGGTCTTTCTTTCCTCTTGAGCTTCATGTGGTATTGTATCTTGTGTATTCCAAGATTTTGGGCCAATATCCACTTATCAGTGAGTGCATACCGCAATTCACAGACCACATAAAGCTCAAGAATAAGGAAGACCAAAGTGTGGATGCTTCTGTCCTTCTTGAAAGGGGGAACAAATTATTCAAGGGAGGAAATGCAGACACAAGGTGTGGAGCAGAGACTGAAGGAAAGACCATCCAGAGACTTCCCCACCTGGGACCCATTCCATATACAGACACCAAATCCAGACACTATTGCGGATGTCAAGAAGTGCTTGGTGACAGGAATCTGATACATTTTTCTCCTGAGAGGCTTCACCAGACCCTGACAAATACAAAGGTGGATGCTCGCAGCCAACCATTTGACTGAGCATGGGATCCTCAATGGAGGAGTTAGAGAAAGGACTGAAGGAGCTGAAGGGGTTTGTAACCCCATAGGAAGAACAACAATATTAACTAACCAAACCCTCCAGAACTCCCAAGGACTAAATCTCCAATGAAAAAGTACACATGGAGAGATCTATGGCTCCAGCTGCATATGAAGCAGAGCATGGCCATGTTGGGCATCAATGGGAGGAATAACCCTTGGTCTTGTAAAGGCTTGATGCCCCAGTGTAGCAGAATGCCATGGCATGAAGGTGGGAGTGGATGGATTTGGGGGGAGTGTCCTCATAAAGCAAAGTGAGGAAGGATGTGATAGGAGGTTTCCAGAGGGAAAGCCAGGAAAGGGGATGACATTTGAAATGTAAATAAATAAAATAACCAATTTAAAAAAAAACAGATTCTGGTGTATGGCCATTTTTTCCTCCCTCCAATGTACACATTTATTATTTTTTAAATTTTATTTAATCTTTTTTTTTATATTTCAGATTTTATTCCCTTCCTGAACAACCCTCTGACTGTTCCCCATCTCATATCTCCTCCCCACCCCCTGTCTCCACGAGGATGTCCCTACACCTCTAAACATCCTAGGCCTCCTTGAGTCTCTTGAGGTTTAGGTGCATATTTTATGACTGAACCTAGACTTGACAGTCCTCTGATGTATATGTGTTGGGAGCATCATATTAGCTGGTGTATGTTGCCAGGTTGGTGGTCCAATCTCTGATAGATCTCAGGGGTTCTAAGTTAATTGAGACTGTTGGTCCTCCTACGGTGTCTCCATCCTTTTCAGCTTCTTCCAGCTTTTCTCTAATTGAATCACAAGGGCAGTAGCTTCTGTCCATTGGTTGACTGTAAATACCTTGACATCTTTATTTTTACCCCCCTAGTCAATTCCCATTCCTAATTTCCCACACCAAATACCTAGAAAGACATATTTGATGGAAGGCCTTGTGGCCATATCAATCAGGATCTCAAAAGAATTTCCCAGAAGTAAACACACAACTACCACACTCTATTTAGAACCAGAAAGAACAACTGATATCATTGAAAAACAGATAATAATGACAAGAACACATATCAGCACCTAGAATTATGCTTTCCACTATTCTAAACCTAGACACTAGGGCAAAACACAATCATTTACAGCCAGGACAGCATGCTGATAATAGATCTCAGCAACCCTACCACAGGAGGTCCTTAGCATTGTGTCATAGCAGAAGCACAAGGCAAAAACCCTAAAATATCCTTTATAAATATAGAGAGGTCCTTAGAGAGGAATTGTAATAACTCCTTAAATAAATCAATGAGTACAAAAATAAAAAGTGAAAGGAAATAAATTTAAGACCTTAAGTAATAATAGAATCAATGAAGAAGATTAAAACAAACACAGTTTTAGAATTTAAAAATTTAGCAACTTGAATCTTAAAGATAAGCCTCACCAACAACATATAACAGATGGAAGAGAAAAATCTCAGGTATTATAAGACATGACAGAAGAAATTGATACTTCAGTCAAAGGAGTTTTAAATCTAACAACAAAAAAATTGACAAAACCATGCACAAAATATTCATGAAATCTAGACACTGTGAAAAGACCAAATCTTTGATTTATAGGAATTTAAGAGGGACAAGGAACTTAGTTCAATGATAAAATATATATTATCAACAAAATTATAAGGAAAATAAAACTAGCCAAAACTAAAGAAGGAGGTGACTATTAAGGTACAGGAAGCATTTGTAACACAAAATAGATTGACTAAGGAAAGAAACTCCTCCTTGTACATAATACTTAAAGCAATACACTTGTAGATTTTAGAATATTGAAAGATGCATGAGGAAAACATCAACTATTATATTAATGCAGACCTATTAGTATGGCACCTTATATCTCAGTGGAGACTCTAAGAGCCAGAGGGCCTGGACAGATATTCTACTGACTTTACAATGTCACAGGTGTCAATGCAGAATCCTATACTCAGCAAAAAGGTCAAATATAGTAGACAGAGAAAACAGAAGAATCCATTATGAAACCAAATATATATACATATATATATGTATGTATATATATAATATATTATATTATATTATATTATATTATATTATATTAT